>NW_020954587.1:12009212-12137304 GCF_900497805.2 Vombatus ursinus | reverse complement strand
TCTCTCTCTCTCTCTCTCTCTCTCTCTCTCCCTCCCTCCCTCCTCCCACCCACTCCCAGTCCAGGCACCTCTGCAATCTCTTATACATGCTACTCTACTGGTCTCATGGCTTTGTTTTCTGCCAGCACAAGTTTCATCTGGACTTCATATGTTCAGGGCCAACTGGCAACTATCTCTGCTAGGGCATAGTGACTAGAAATCCTATCACTGATAAGGGCAGGCAGCCAGCTCTTTAGTCAGATATCAGAGTGCCCCCACCCTAAGATTAAATTGTTCCTTTTAAGTCCCTGTGTCTATGACTGTGTTACAGTCCCCTGTCCCAGACAACTCTGGTGCTAAGGATTGAGAAATTCTCAAAGCTCCTCTCTGACTTGCCATTCAAGGCCAAAGTGAAAGGACAAAGTCATTTTCCTATACTCGCCTGTTCCACATTCTTGCCTTTATTATTAGTTCTCTTCTTATATTTTTAGCAAGTTAAAAAAATCAGTCTTTCTATACATGTGTAAGTTATGGTTAAATACTGATGTTTTAACACATGGTGATATAAAAAGTAAATAACTATTAGACAATTAACATGGATAGTTTCTATACTTGTATTTTAATTTCAATCATTTGAGTGCTTAACTCATCTTCCTTTTTTGTTGCTATAATTGTTTCTGCATATTAGAAAAAGCTAATGAATTTAAAGGCTTGAATTTGATGATTAAATGTGAAACACAGATATGTGTATTTCCTTAGTAGGGATGCATTCTGCATATTTTTAGAGAATGATGGTTCTCAAGAAGGTATAGACTTTTGCTTACTATTAATATTTTTGACTAATTATACCATGAAAGATAATTGTATATTTGCTTGAGGTTTTTTTAATGGCTTAGTCAAAAGAATAGCTGGTGTGCTTCTCAAATTTTCAGATGAAACAAAGTTAAGAGGGAATAGTCAACCTTTCAGATGACAGAGACAGGATCTAAGAATAGCTTGATGTACTAGAACATTAGGCAAAATCTAATAAGATAAAATTTAGTAGAGATAAATGCAAAAATGTATGCTTGTCTTAAAGCAGGCAGAGCCATCAATGAATTCTGCAAAATATAGGCCCTCAAGAGGCATAGACTCATTAGACTATCAGAGAAGGGAGGTTATCAGGGCTGGACTTGCAGATCTTTTACAACCTGTTCATGAACACTACTAGTGTTGCTATCCAATGGCAGAGCCCATGACACTTCCTACTTTTCCAGTTTCCACAATGTTACCCACTCTCCTGGGGCTCATGCTGCTGCCAATGCCCCATGCTGGTGCCCACCACCAGTACACAAAATCTTCAAGTCTTCTATGCTACTTCTGCTTTCTATGAGTACAAATATCAGTAGCTTATTCTGGAGAACGTTGAGGATTACTTGTGTTCTCTCTATCGCAAAAACTTGAAAGAGGAACCTGGACTTTGGATTTTCTTAGCCTTGACCTCCTATCTTTATTCCTATCTTGTGTAGGCCACCATCTGCCTCTGTGGCTTTGTTTGGTCATCAGTGTACCTCAGGAAATGGAGGGGTCGGCTTTTTTAGGTCTCTGCCCACCAGACGAGGGGAAATTCAGGTAGCTCTGGACAAGCATATTAAAAATATATTGGAATCATTCCTAGGTGAACGAGAGTTGCTTCTGACCAGTTTAGGTCATAGGAATAGACAAAAAAGCATTAGCAAGGTTGACAGTCCCTTCTCACCCCTCCTGGGGGCCTGGACTACCTGATCTGCTATATTGTCAAGATTAGGAATTACCTCGGAAATTGGTGTGACAACTTCATTCAAGTCTCTGAAGTCCACCAAGCTGCCACTTGCCATCTGCCTTGCTTACCAGATATGGAGGGTCATTAGAAGATGAGCTGGTCTAGCTAATTAGTTCAGCCTCCTTCATCTCCATCACTAGGGAGGAGACAGCTTTCACTGATCCAGGACCTGGTATTGTTTGGTGTTTACTACTCAGGATGATTCAGGCAGCACCAAACATTTTTGTTTCGCCCTGCCCACAATACCAGCATAATGATTGCCATAAACATTTGTACAAATAGTGACTTCAAAAGCTAATGGTGCTTCTTTTCTTGCTGGTCTTGCCTTCCAAACCTGGTCGTGTTTGATTAGTAGTTATAATAGTCTAATCCCCTCCCCACATGAAAACTGGTTTTCTAATAGATTATTTCAGTGTCTATTGCTATGATAATAACATGACTATTGGCATCTGAGTGAGGAGGGGGCTTTATGCCTTAGGCTTGGACAGAGCTAAAGGGCTCCTATTACCCAGCTGTTGGATGATCCAGCTTTACTAGCACTGGTAATTGGTTGTCTCCTTATCAACATCATACTTCAGGAGTCTCATCCAAAGTTTCTCATGTGAAAGGGTATCATCACCCTCTACCCTCCTACCTTGGCAGTGAGCCCACTTTCTCCTTCCACCTGCCCCAGAGTATCTTTTTGAAGGGATAATGTCCCTGATGATGAAGGTAATAATGCTGCTATACTTTACTCTGGTCAGATCACATGTAGTGTGCTGAGTTCAGGTTTGAGTGCCATTGATAAGCGCAAAAGCAAACAGAATAGGGTCACCAAGATGATGAAACATTTCAAGGTCGTACTATGTGAAGACTGATTGAAGGAACTGTATATAGATTCATAGATCTAGAGGTGGAAGGAATTACAGAAACCATTTACTCCAGTTCCCTCATTTTAAAGATGAGGAAACTGAAGTCTAGGAAAGTTAATGACTTTTCCAAGGTCACACATACATGGTAAGTGACAAAGGCAAGATTAGAACCCCAATCCTTTGACTCTAGTGTTAGTACTCTACCCTACCAAGCTGCCTCTCTGGGGATATTTAACTTGAAAGAAAAGAGTTCAATGATTACAACCTTCAAGTACAAGGTGTACTTTGAGTTTTAGTAGCATAAAACTACACCACTAAGACTTTTGGGACACCTTTATTTGAAGGACTTCATGAGGAAGAGGTATTAGACTTATTTTGATTGATCCTACCAAAGTTAAAGGAGCTGTCTCTGGTGATAGTGCTTCCCACACTAAAGTACTTCAAGCAAACCTTGAATTGTAGCTGTAGCAGACATTTGACTTCTGCGATAGGTCAGATTAGATGGCTCCTGAAGTCTCTTCTACCTCTTCTGCTCTCTGAGTCTAAGTTCCTATTATGCAGATATAACCAGGCTCTGCACATACCTAGATCATCTAAGATAGAAGCACCCATATGGGAGGTGGCTGGGACTAGTCCTGGGAAAAGACAGTCTGTGATCCACTACCACATGGGTGGCAAGAGTCTCTTTCCATTGGCTGCACAGTCAGAATTGGCTTAATTTTTATTTATTTTTAAATGTTTATTAATTTTATTTTTTATTTGCTTATTCCACAAATAAAACAAGTATTTCCATAACATAGTATAATAAAAAAGATGATTGCATATGAAACTGCAAGTCTGTTATGTATAACTTGCTATTCCTTTTCAATATATAATAAAGTTATATAAATTTCTTTTTTTTTCCTTTTTTTCTTCCCTCCTCCCCTCTACCCAAGAGATGGCTACCATTAGACACAAATATGCATATATATGTAAAATCATTCTATACATACTTGTATTTATCAATTCTTTCTCTGGATGCAGATAGCATCTTCCTTTATATGTCCTTTGTAGTTAATTTGGGTATTTATAATAGTCAAAATGATTTATTCACTCAAAGTTGTTCTTGAAACAATATTGCTGTTATAATATACAACATTCTCTTGGTTCTGCTCATTTTGCTCTTCATTATTTTGTGCAAGTCTATCTATGTTTTTTTAAGATCATTGAGTTCATAATTTCTTATAGCACAGTAGTATTCCATCACAATCATATACCACAACATCATCTTTAAAACTAATAGATGGGGACAGTCTTTCTTTCCATCAGTATCCATGGGAACCATGGATTGAGCTGCGTGTGACTGCACCCCTCCCCCCTTTAGGCCCTGTGACCCTAAGAAATGGGTGTGGGAATTTTTTTTTGTCCTTAGGTGCAGATCCCTGGACCTGGAAACTCCAGTCATGGAAACATTTGGAGGTGCTGGGATACAAGCCCAGGAAGAACTTTGGACTTGGAACTTGGTTGGACCATATCATATAGGACCTGAGTTAATCTGTAAACCTAATCCTTCCTTCCTCCCTAGAGACTGAGATGGTATAAAGGGAGATTATGCCCCCTAATTGGGGGGGAGAGGATATTTGTATATTTGTTCTTGCAAACCTTTCAAGTAAATGTTCCTTTGTAGGAACAAATCTGACTGTGAAGTTGTTTAAATGGATCTGGGGCAGAAGAGATGCCTGACATTGGGGGAACAGCATTAGTAGAGGCTTGAGCCAATGGTAGAAAGACCAGCTACTCTCAGCCCCTCTTCATGATGCTAGAGAACCCAGGGGGAGGGTGCAGATGCGACACACTTGGCCTTCAGTAATCACTGTTACACATAAAACATGATGCTGGGTTATGCTGGGGATGTGAAGACTGGTTTTCTTGCTAGCCTCCAAAACATGTCTTGCACATCATCTTCTTGATTCTTTTGCGTTACCATGTCTTCTTTATTTGCTCAAATAGGCTCTCTTCAGACCCAGCTCAAATTCCTCTTGCCGTCCTCTTCTTTCCCTCCCTTTTGTTTAGTTTGTATCGTCTAGCTACATCTCTTCTATTTGTTTTGAGCTGTTAATTCTCCTTTGTCTCCTTTAATTAATTCAAAATTATGGAATTTTTCACATTTAAATGTCTTCTAGGCATCACTAAATTGTAAGCTTCTTGAGATCACAAGCATTTCTTATATTTCTTTGTATCGCATAGAATAGAGAAGTAGAGGAGTAAAGTATTTGTACATTACACATAGGGTAACAGTGTAATGTAGTGATTGGAGGGCCAGCCTTAAAGTCAGGAAGACCTGGGTTCCAGTCCTGCCTCTGACACGTACTAGATGTGAGATTATGGGTAAGTCACTGGATTTCTCAGCGTCTCCAGGCCACTTTGTAAGGCTATAAATGACAGAAAGCTGCTCACCTGCATTAGTAGAGGAAGTTTCTGCATGAAGAGTTCCTAACTGATGGAATCACAATATTTTTTTTTTGGCTAGGCAATGGGGTTAAGTGACTTGCCCAGGGTCACACAGCACAAATTTGAGCGACAACATCATCGCTGAGGGCTGTGGTGTTGGGGTCAGACCTGGGCCTCAAAGGATAATTAAGCAGAAGGCAGAGTGTCAAACTGGGATGGAAACACTTAGATCAGAAACATGCTGCCAGAAATATATTTGAAAACTCTAAAATATATTCTGTATTGTAAAAAGGATCATGGGGGAAAGATGAAGTTATGTGACTTTGTGACCCCATTGGGGGTTTTCTTGACAAAGATACTAGAGTGGGTTTGTCATTTCCTTATTCAGCTCCTTTTACAGATGAGGCCTACAGGGTTAAATGACTTGCCCAGAGTCACACAGCTATTGAGTGTTTGAGGCTGGATTTGAATCCATGAAGCTGAATCTTCCTGACTCCAGGTCTGGCACTCTGTGCACTATAGCGCCACCTAACTTCCCTGCTGGCATTAGAAGGTAAAAGGGAATTTGGCTTACATTGGTTTCAGAGGCACAACGTCATCAAACCTTTTACGCTTCTGACTCATTCTTCTAGGACAGTCAGTCTGCCCTGTATTTATGTCTTCCCCAGGACTACACTAAGCACGTTATGTTTAAACACAGAGATGACTTTCCCCCTCCTCCCCCTTTTTCAACATGCTTTTCGAGGACTATTTATTTTGCCTATTATTCCAGGGCTTCAAAGAGGTCCCCTCTCAGCACAGGAAGTACTATAAATGACCCTTTTCCATGAACTAAAACAGTGCAAGGGTGGTATGAGAGATTCCAGCTTCTAGTTAAGAGCCCACACACCATAAGAACAGTCACCAACCAATAAATAACCTCTCCTTGCCCTCCCTCCGCCCCTCCCCATTCTGTCTGGAAAATGAGTCTTTCATTGACATGAAAGGAGTTTTAACACTTTCACCTTCATCCATGTCCTGGACTCCGTGGGAAAATGACAGGGGGACTATTTAGGGTATGAGAGAGTCCAGCAAACCTAGCAGGGCATGAGAAGGAGTCAGAGCTTCTGAGGGAGGTAATGGAAGCAGTGAATCATGACCGTTTGCCATTCACTTGGATAAGACCTATTAATCCTTATGGAATTATATGACCTCAGATCAACATGGATTTGCTAGTGTGGAGCAGTAAAATTTGAATAACACATCATTTTAAAACTCAGGTGGTCAATTAGCTAATACATGGAAGAAATTGAAAAGTAGAAAAGTGTGTGACTCATACAAATAGAGTAAATTTTCTTTCATTGAAAATCCATTCATTTGAATTTGGAGCAGGAGCTAGGCTGAAAAAATATCTTTGCTTTGTGAAGAAGGGTTCTTTCAAGCAAATTGAGAATGCAAACAAGACCAGGCAGTGGAAGCAAGAGAACATTTCTTTTACTTACTCAAGAGCACTGCTCAAATACAAATTACAAACTATTCTTATCTATCCATTGAAGTGTGAATTGAGGACCTTTACTAGACAGGTAACACCTATTTTGGGCTCCTAAAATGGTAATAAAGCTGTATTTCTTTAAATCTTGAAATTTAAAAAATTCCTCCAATTAATATGAACATTACCGTAGAGTTTTCATTTGGAAATTGGTGGCCTAGGCAGGGTCATGAACACACAGGAAGCATTTGAGGTGGGGAAGGGATGCATTAGGACAACCTATTCCTCCAGCTCTCCAGCTCATCCCCTGCCTCTTCTCCAGTCCTATTCTCTGCCATTAGGTATTGAGGGAATGATCATAAGATGGTAGATTTAGAAAGATCCTTTAGGCCAGTGGTGTCAAACTCAAACAGAAATGGGTGACCATTAATCCATACACAAGGATCCCTGCAGGTGGCATATTGATTAATTGTGAAAAATGTAATACTATGTATGTTTTATTATATTTCTATTTATTTTATTAATTTTTTCCCAATCACATTTTAATTGTTTCAGGCTGGGGACTGTTTGGCACCTCTGCTTTAGGCTTATTCCCTAAATAAATAAGTTTCCATCTGTTGGTGTTGTCCTTTCCATTTACATTGTTGTGGTTATTTGGTATATCTCCTAGTTATGGTTACTTTATTTTACATAAGTTTGTAAGTCTTAGATTCAAAATATTCATTATTTCTTACAGTGCAACAATATTTATTACTTAGCTTTCATATACCACAGTTTGTTTAGCCATTGATGGTCATCTGATTTGCTTCTAGCTTTTGTTATTACAGAAATGCTGCTACTAATATTTTATGTCTATGAGATCTTTCTCTTTGTCACTAATTTCCTTGGTGTATAGGCCTAGCAATTGAATTTCTGGACATTTTAGTCACTTCACATAATTTCAAAACGTTTCCAAAATGGTTGTACCAATTCCCAGCTCCACCAACAATGCTTTAGTGTGCCTGTCTTTTTCAACTCCTCCAACGCTGACTGAGTGTGAGGTGGAACCTCAGAATTATTTTGATTTGTATCTTTTGTTAGTGAATTAAAGCATTCTTTCACGTAGTGGTTAATAGTTTTCAGGGTTTTTTTTTTTGAGAATTGTTTATGTCATTGGTAATGGTTTATGGTTATATGTAGTTGTTAGTTGTCTATATATCTTAAATATTAAATCTTATGAGAAGATATTTAATGTAATTTTAAAGCAGTTGATTGCTTTCTTTTTATTTAATTTTAATATTCTTCATGCAAAAGCTTTTCAATTTCATGTAGTTGAAATTATACATTTTATCTTTAATAATTACCCCTATCCCTTGTTTGATTGAGAATTCTCCCTCTGCCTATAGCTAAGAAAGGTATCTGATCTGTTTCTCTTTTAATTTTTTTATGATACAATCTTTAAGATTCAGTTCACATATTCATTTTGAATTTATGATAGTATATATATACACTTACTCAAGGGCACCTATATATATGTATATATATGTATATATGTGTGTGTGTGTGTGTGTGTGTGTGTGTGTGTATATATACATATATATTATATGGTATATATTAGTCCAAACCTAATTTCTGCCTATTTTTTGGTTCTCCTAGGTGTTGCATAGTGGGAATTGCTCCACATAGAGCATGAGTCAGAATGTGCCCATAAGAGCAATCCTATGGCATAGAGCTGACTCAAGAATAGTTTAGGTCCAATATTGGAATGAATGGATACTCTCATAGGTCATTCAACAGTTAGTAAAAAGAAACTTATTTAGTTATGTATAGCAAAGCTATAGGATACTCAATAAGAATATAGTACTCAGCTCAGTAGATGTGATCCCATCACCTATGGGAATGTCATCAACAAGGCAAGCTGTGGTGACTAGCAAACCCTTGGGATATGCCCCCAAGTCTAAACATCCTTGACTCCATGTGAGTGGACCTTTTAAAGTCTTCAGGTGAATTGAAAGCCATGCCAACAGAGCCTGAGGTCACCATGAAGCTGCCTCAATAACTCAGAGACTTGAGTCCCCTGGAACAACCAAGTATTGAAGACTATTTTCTTGACTTTTAGGAAAATAATTAGCCTAAGATATATGGGTTTATGGGGACCCTGACCTATATTACATATGGAGTGTGCCCCAAGTTTCCCTGGAATCTTCTGGGGACATGTATGTCTCAGTACTAAAGAACTTGTAGTTTGAGACAGTAAAGCAATCTCCTTATTGATCACTGAGCAAGACTGTTGACTCAATTTACCTTTAAGAAAGGAGGGACTCCTCTCTCTCTCCCTCCTTGGACTTCTTCTGAGGGTGGGAGTTGGAACACTCCTCTGCCCCTCCCAGTGGTAGCAGGAATGCCAACAACAATACATTATTTGATCATGTTTTCTTATTGATTATTAAACTTCTTGTATATTTTACAGTTGACTTAAATTCAAGGGGCAGCTCTTGGTACAATATGTAGAGTGCTAGCCCTAGAGTCAGGAACACCCAAGTTCAAGTCCAGCCATAGATACTTATTACGTGTGTGACCCTGGGCAAATCACAATGTCTGCCTTAGTTCCCTCAACTATAAAATAGGGATAATAATAGCACTTAACTCACAGGGTTATTGTGAAGATTAAATAAGAAAATATTTGTAAGAGCACTTAGCATAGTGCCTCAGACATAACAAGAGCTATATGAATTCTTATTTCTTCCCCTTTCCTTTCCAATGTTACAAAATATCTAAGGAGCAAAAGATATCGAAAGCTTAAATGGTCAAAAAACAACACTAGTGTATGAGTAGGTCAATTGACCCAGTTGTAAAGAATCATGGTAGAGGGGCAAAATGACTACATTTGGAATGGGTTCAAATCTTGCCTCCCCCGTCTCTCTCTCTCTCTCCCTCTCTCTGTTTCTCTGTTTCTCTCTCTGTCTCTGTCTCTCTCTGTGTCTCTCTGTCTCTCTCTCTCTCCCTCTCTCTCTCATTTTGACTTTCAGCAAGCCATTTAACCTCTCAGGCTTCAGTTTCCTCATCTGTAAAATGAGAGGGTTAGACTAGGCATCAACTAAGACCTTCTCTCTTTCAGTTTTAAGTCTATGATCTTTTGATCCAAAATCTTTGAAGATCTCACCTCTTTCTCATACCATTTATGCCCAAATGATATGCCTTAGAGGTCAAGCTAGAGGCTCTCTTTTTTGTTTTTTTTTTCCTTCTTGTTCTTCTTGATCATTGGCCATGAGTGAAATCTTTTTAAGTGTCAGCCCTGGGATCCCTTGAAACAGGAAAAGAAAGGAACTTTTTAGATGAAGAATCCTGAAGAGGATATAATTTTTTGATTGATGGACTTCAGCAGCTTATTTGAGTTGTAGCATACTAGGAAAATATATTACAGGAACTAAAAATCCTTCTCTCTTCCCAGAATTTAGATGCCTACAAGTGCCATCCATGGGGCTTTTTCCAAAAAGGAGCTTGGCTTGATCCTTAGGGAACTAAGGCTATGTTGTACTGAGTTGCTTTTTCTGCCCTGTGTTGTAAGTAGGACTTCAGACACCAAAACTCTTGTGTGTACTTTTTCCAAAAAGACAGACTATAAAAACCAGTAGTGACATAGATGTATATGACATTTTATGGGGCTCTCCACCATTGTTAAGTAGTCAATGAGATAATGTATGGAAAGTGTTTTTGCAAATCTTAAAATGCTATGAAAAAGTGATTCATTATTATTAGTCTTCAGAATGATTGTTCCTTCTCTATTGTAATCCTGTTCAGCAGAAATCCCTTCCACAAATTGCACGAATTGTAAATTCTTTCTTCATTTCCTTTGTAGAAGAAAATGTAAAGACTTAAGTTGATTCTCATTTTTGCCTTTCCTTTCCTCTGGCTCCTACCTTTCCCCCTTCCTCTCCATCATTCCAAGAGATCCAATTAACTGTGCAGTCTTGTATCTGGGTAAACCCTGTGTACATTTGTCTCCATTACTCTGGGTGTGGGGCCACAAGAAACTTTAACCCTCTAAAAATTGTTCCCCTCTGGAAAAGAGAAAGAGAAAACTGGACAGTGGCATCCACTCCAAAAAAAATCCTTTCAGTAGAATTAGGGCTACTGGAGAAGAGAAAGTTAGAGGTCTAAGGACTGTATTTCTATAACAGTGTCTTCTTACCCTTGCTGCTTTGCACCAGACCATCCATTTCCTACTTTTCTACATCCTGCCATGCATCTACAAAAAACCAAAACAATGAATTCAATCACTTTCTCATTTCAGATATTGGAGACCAAAACGCTAAGCAAAGGTCACTCCAAGCATGGTACTCAAGTGGATGATGATTACTTTGAACCTCATCACGTAGCATTGGACCAATTGCTTACCACCAAGAATGTGAGTTTTTAAGTTTTATCATTTACTGTGTCCACATGGTGAGGAGGGAAAAGGTTGCAAGTCTAAGGCTTATGGTCTTTCTCACTTGCTGGGGAGTAGTATGATGGAACCTCTGGGAGAGTGGAAGTGAACTGTTAGAATTCTGGTTTTATCAATAGCATTAATAATCTCTCATTTTCCAGTCCATTCCAACAGTGCATTGTTACTAGGAATGAATGAATTCTGCTGTAACAGAAGAATTCACAAATCACTGTCCATTTAACAATCAATCTGTTGAAAAAAGAAGACTTTTTTGGGTAACATATTTATGTATAGTAATCTATGTTTGCATAAAGAGCTCTGACTTGAAATGAGAGTGCATGTATTTAGTAAAAATCTAGTGTAATAATATGGGATCTGATAAGGTCTGAGTATAATGCTAAGGGAACTTCAAGTTAATTGGCCAACCAAGGCAATACTAAAACCCAGTAGCCTCAGTGCTGTCCACCAGCTCCAGCATCATTTCTCAGTCTTCATGCTGCATGAAGCTTTTCTTCTTTAGCTTTCTTTTTCTTAAAGGTTTCTCATATGAGGTCTAGGGGGAGAAACAGAACTCATATTCTTTCTCTCTCTCTCTTTCTATCTTTCTCAGTCATTCTGTCTCTGTCTGTCTCTGTCTTTGTCTCTTTGTTTCTCCTTCCTTTTACCCTCTTTCCATGGGTTTCAGGAACCTCTCTCTTCTATCTCAACTTCTGCTAAAGGGGGAAAATGTTTCCATTTTCTTCAATGAAGTAGCTTCTCCATCTTAATCTGACTCCATAACCACATTATCCTGGGCTTAATTTAATTTAATTCATTGAGTTTGGATTGTTAATAGAATAATAATTAATGATGCTTTAATTAATTTGAACCCAGTTCCTCCTACTCCAGAGATAGTTCTTTTGCCCCTCTACCATGATTCTTCTCAACTGGGTCAATTGAACTACTCATACACTAGTGTTGTTCTTTGCTCACTTAAGCTTTTGATATCTTTTGCTGAGACATTTTGTAGCATTGCAAGGGGAAGAGAAAAGAGTAAGAATTTATATAGCACCTACTATGTGCCAGGCACTGTGCTAAGTGCTTTTACAAATATTGTCTTGTTTGATACTCACAACAACCTTGCAAGCTAGGTGATGTTATTATTCATATTTTATAGTTCAGAGAACTGAGACAGAGGTTATGATTTTCTTAGGGTCACACAGGTAGTAAGTGCCTAAGACTGGATTTCAACTTAGGTCTTCCTGACTCCACCCCATTAATTTATTAAATATGAATTAAGTTAAACACCATTAAATATCAATGCAATAAATAGAGTTTTTGGTTGGAACCCTATCCAGGTCAGTGCTTTTAGTCACAAAAATCATGCTATTCTATTGGGCAGGGTTTATTATGAAAGCATAAATTGCCAATGATAGCGTTGTTTTGCACCTATTAGTTTTTTAAAGTCTTGATATCAAGGTTTGAGATGACCAGGTTCAGCAATAACTGAGCCAAATGACAATAAAGGTTTTTATTGCACATTGGAAAAAGGAGGGAGGGCAGCTAGGCACTACAGCAGATAGAGCACTGAAGTCAGGAGGATCTGAGTTCAAACCTGGCTTCAGACACTTACTAGCTGTGTGAGCTTGGGCAAATGACTCAACTCCAATTGCCTCAGGGGAAAAATTATGTAAGGTATATCTGTTTTAATTCAATAATCAATTAAAGGATAGTCAACAATCAGGGAAGAATGAGTTTGGAATGCTGGCACCTTGGCTTTGGGTGATAGGGAAAAGAACAGCTCTCTTCCTTTTTATACTTTCCCTCTTATAAAGACTGTAAAAAAGGAAGTGAACAGTTTGAACAGTTAGTAGGAGAACAGTTTGCCCTCCAGTGACTAAATAGGGATAATAAATGTATCAAGTGCCTCATGTAGGAGGCATACCAGACACCACTGGCATGGCTTCCATGGTTTCCCTTTTGTTTCACCCATTCCACATGGTCTGAAGGAATGGATCTCCATACCCTGCCTCTTTTCCAGAATTCTCCTCCAATGGTGATTGGACTTCTGGGTGAAAGCATCTGCTCAGCTGCCATGGTTACTTCTAGTATCTCACATTTCCATGGCAACACCTGTGAGAATGATGAGGGGGTACACTCAAATATTTACATGATGCAAATATTCTCCATCAAATTAGACACATTTTTCAAAATCTGTAGATGTGGTTTGGGGCAAATCACTTGTCCCCTCTGGTCATCAATTTCTTCTTCTGTAATATGAAAGGATTGGACTAGTTGATCTCCAAGGTTCTTTCTGATTCTGATGTTCTATGATGCTAAGGTTTTGAAGGCTAATTAAATTATTCTTTTTTTTTTTTTTTAGTTAGTGGGTTTTAAGTATTTCTGTGATGTTCTGCCAAAGTCTCAGGGAAGTGTCCTGAATTATTTTTCAGGTGCAGGGAAGGAACAAAAGGTAGGTTGAATTGGATGGACTCTGAGGTGCCTTCTAAATCTGATGAGAGGAGATATGAAATAGGAACAATGACAGAGAATGGCCTTAGAGAACACCTGTAAAAAGCAGCAGGAGGTAGGGGCTTCTGGAAGCAAGTAATGTTCCATAGGCAGAGGAGGCACGGATATAAACATTGATGCAAAGAAACCAATCTTGACTGCCTTCTCGAATTCTTATCTGGTCAGGACTTTTAGTCACAAAAAACATACCATTCTATCGGGGAGGATTGTTCCCTGATGTAAGATATAGCTGTTTCAATTAACATAAATAAGACTACTCATGTTTTGAACTTTGTGAGTTTATGAGCTCATTAGGGGATCTGGTGACTACCCTGGAGAGTGAAGAATACAGAAGTTATCAGTTATATGGGTTGAGTCAATGAACTGGAGAAGAGAACAGTGAAGAGAAGCCTTACTCAATTTTATTCAATTCTTAGAATTACAGATGTTAGCACTGGAAAAAATATGCCAGTTCCCAAAGGGTGGTCAAGAATGCCCTAAGAGTTGCACTTACACTGTTCCTCCCATCTTGGATGGGAAGCTTAGAGAAAGAAATTCTATTTTAAATCTCTTAGAAGACAATGGGCTTTACTAGTTAGAGAAATCTTTCACTAACAGATCTTGGCCACTAATTTTCCTTTTCTAAATCTATATGATTGTGGATTAAGGGCTGGAAAATATCTTGAAGATCATCTAATCCAACTTTGTGGTAGAAGTGGCCTGTCAATCCACCAGCCCCCCTCTCCACTAGCATTGCCTGTAACATCTGTACTGTTCCTAGGTCCAAAAGTCACCCCCTAAGTCTTCAAGGCACAGTCCTTAAAGATGAAAAGCTCATTCACCTTTGCCTCTAATTAATTAATACACAAGATAAATAAACTTCATTTTCCTTAGTTGGCATTTCATGTAGACAGGATTAATCCTTAAAGGGGTAGGGATGTTATTAGACTTCCTTGCCATCTGAGGCAAAAAGGCCTGGTATATAAGAAGTCAATCTTAGAAATTTTAATAGAAGTAATGCAGGAACATTTTTTCTTACCCAGGACTGCTGATTTTGGCAGTGAAGACACTGAGAAATAGGATTTTATCTGAGTTGGTCTCTTCTTTAACTTTAGGAATTGTATCCTTCATAATCATTTTAAGTAAGGGTATTTTTATTGCAGTTTATGGACCACGAGTGCCTCATTGCATTTTAATATCAAACCTGAATCATTGGTTTGTCCTGAGTTAGCCAAGCCCAGAATATTTGGTATGATATGTAAAGGTTATTTGCAATGACTTCGCTGCTAAATTCATTGTTGAAGTGGGAGAAACATGCTCTGGGAGAAAAAAAAGGTGCCTCTGGTGATTAGATAGTCACATTCAGGATTCAGGAATCCTTTGGTTGAATTGTTCTTTGGGGAATATGGGGAATTATCTGAGTGGAATAAGAAAAGTGAGAAAACTCTCATTAACCTGGTAGGGTTAACTGGATGGATGCTTAAAAACCAAGCTTGACAGTAGAAGTAGAAAAATAACAAAACTAAATATTCGTTCTCTCTTGTTGACAACTTTACAAAGGCTAGATTGCCAACTAAGGAAAATGAAGTTTATTTATCTTGTGTATTTATTAATTAATTAGAGGCAAAGGTGAATGAGCTTTTCATCTTTAAGGACTGTGCCTTGAAGACTTAGGGGGTGACTTTTGGACCTAGGAACAGTACAGATGTTACAGGCAATGCTAGTGGAGAGGGGGGCTGGTGGATTGACAGGCTACAGGTGAGAGGTCTTAGACACAGAGGTTTCACAGGAGGATATTTAACACTGCCAATATTGGAGCTCTAAGATAAGATAATAGGACCATGAGTGATGATGAAAAATGAGAAACTCCTTTTAACTCCTCCCACCAACATTACATTGAAAATAGTCAGAGGACAGAGAGGCTTTTACCACCAAGATTCTACATTTCAGGGTGGATGCATTTCAGGTGAGGTATAATTGATAAAGTAATGAATCATCAGAAGAGTGGCTAATGAAGGTGTATTGGGGTTAATTCAGAGATCTCATCAGTTGTCTCTACAACTATGAGAGAGTCCGCAGAGGATTTGCTCTTGCAGTCAGTTGAATCAATTTATCCTTCAAATGGGAATTTCCCTTTGTCCCTTTTAAGGTAAATGAAACGGGGAGTTCTGCATACTTGGTCCCATACAGATAATTCCCTCTGCAGTCATTTCTCTCATTCCCCAATTGAGAATGCAAGAGAAGGAGTGAAATTTTTAAAAGAGATGGGTTTGGTAGACTAGATTCATGCTCCCTCTCCACCCCCCTCTCTTTTCATTATCCCCTCCTTACACATAGTCCTTATGACCAGACTGTTTCAGGTACAATTACATACGGACTTTTGGACAGAGCCCTACTTGAGTTCGTCAGTCTTTAGTCATGAGCCTTCCTTGACAGACCTCCATACAAACATGGGCAGGTTGACTAATGAAGACTGAGTGGGAATTTGTAGCATCATTAGTAACCATCTAGAAAAATAGGTCTAGCTTTTGAAGTAGCGAAGAACTAGAAACCAAAGCAGTGCCCATTGAAGGGCTATTAAGATTATAGCATATGAATGTAATGGAATTCTATTGCACTTTAAGAAATTATAAAAGGGATAGTTTCAGTGAAACCTGGGAACTGATGAAGTGAGGTGAGCAGAACAAAAAGAATAATTTATAAAACACCTTAAAAACAAATACCTTTGAAAGTCTTAAGAACTCTAGTCAATACAGTCTTTTCAGGCTCCAGACTACTAAGCAAGATCCATTGTCACTGGTTAGGAATCTTTTTAGATAAAAATCCTATCCATCCCATTCCTTGAGGCTCTCTCAAATGCTAGCCATTAAGCTCACATGCCTACATTGTAGCAAAGGTTGGCTAGGATTAGAGATCTCAGCCTCTAGTGGGATATGTTTAATGCCCACCAGAAGCATCACATGCCCTCTACTAAAATTAATAATCAAGTTGATGTCCTTATGAGAATAGAAAAGTTTGGAGATTGGTCCATCATCACGTAGACACAGGGACTATAATGTCACCCAGTCACCTAGACTTGCATCCTTGACTCCTCATGCTTTCTCTGTCTCATTCCCTATATCTAATCAGTCACCAGCTTCTATCAATTCTACATTTGTAATGTTTCTCAGATATATCTTCCTTCTCCTAACACTATAAACACCCTGGTGAAATTCCTCACAACTTCATTCCTGTATTGAAGTAATGGTCTGCACATTGGTCTCTCTGGGCAGCTAGATTGTGCAATGGATAGAGTGCAGGCCCTGGAATCAGGAAGACTCATCATCTTGA
This sequence comes from Vombatus ursinus, assembly GCF_900497805.2. Taxonomy (NCBI): domain Eukaryota; kingdom Metazoa; phylum Chordata; class Mammalia; order Diprotodontia; family Vombatidae; genus Vombatus; species Vombatus ursinus. Next base: position 12,120,547 of record NW_020954587.1, on the reverse strand, counting down.
GTTCAAATCTAGCCTCAGACACTTACTAGCAGTGTGATCCTGGGCAACTTACTTAACTAAATTTGTCTCAGTTTCCTCATCTGTAAAATGAGATGGAAAAGCAAATGGCAAACCACTCTGGTATCTTTGCCAAGAAAATTCCGAATGGGGTCAAGAAGAGTTGGACACAACTGAAATGACTCAACAACAACAATTAGTTTCTCTTCTGCAAGACTGGAGCTCAAGATGGACTCAAGTCCATCCTCCACTGATCTGACAAATTGGTCTTTCTAAAACACTGTTCTAACCATGACACTCCCATATTCAATAAACTCCAGTGTCTCTCTATCACCTCTAGGATCAAATGTAAAATCCCTTATTTGGCTTTTAAAAGCCAATTTCTTATACCGTATTTCCTTCTACGTTCTCTGTGATCCAATAACATTGCCTCCTTGCTGTTCCTCACAAAATACACTCCATCTTTTGACTCCATGCATTTTCACTGGCTGTTCTCTATACCTGGAATTCTCTCCTTCCCTTTGTGTCTCCTGGCTTCCCTGACTTCCTTCAGGTCCCGGTTAAAATACCACCTTCTTCTACCCTTTGGGTATCTCTTTTATGACATTCCATCCCTCTAACATTATCTCCACTTTATCCTGTATATATCTTGATTGTACTTAGTTGTTTGTTTATTATATCTCCCTTTAGATTGTGACCTCTTTGAAAGCAAGGAATATTTTTTTTTTTGCCTTTCTTTGTATCCTCACTGCTTAGCACAAAGCCTGGTATTTAGTAGACATAGTAGACAGTAACGCTTGTTGACTTGCTGACTTGTTTTAACTTGTCTGTTAGCAAGAGAAGGGACTTTAGAAGTCAAAGATCCTATTTTCCCAGATAAGGAAACTGAGGCCTAGAGAAGGTCATAGAGGTCAAGGTCATAGAGTAGCCAGTGGCAGAATTCTATCTCTGAATTGTAAGTTTATTGTTATTTCCTTGATACCACAATTTACATTAATTTCACTGTGTTCTCACTGTGTATTCCACTCTAGTTAAAACAAAACATCTGTAGAACTAACTTTCAGGTTTAAAATTGCTGGGTATGACTTTGCATGTTTGCTTAACTATCTTAGCCGTTAGCTTTTCTCCCTGTGAAACACTAGGAACCTCACCCAGTGCATTAAAAGAGAGTTCTCTATTGACCACAACTACTGACAGTAATGTAAAGTGGTTTTCCTGGTCAACAGGGGGAGTTTCAGTCAACAGTAGGTAAATCCATAATAAACTTATGTGGTGAAACTGATCTTGTGGTTATCAGAATTCAGGAGAACAAACAGTATTTTTTTCTCTCTTTTTCAAAGGGGCAGGGGCGGGGGTGGGGGTGGGGGTGGGGGTGGGAAGAAATCTCTATTGTTTTGGTAAGTCAGAAAAAAAGCCTTATTATGTGGCCAGACTTTTAGGTTGACAAGAAAGACTTGAATGAATGAAGAAAAAAGATGGAAGTTAGAGTAGAATATGGTTTGAAATTGAGTTCCTTTGGGAATGGAATTAGAGTGTCTATAACAAAATAGCAAATTAAGATAGAGAAGAGCCTCCTGGGAGAGATAGGAGGAATTATACTTCTACAACTGAAAACGTAGGATTAGTGAGTGAAAACCAGAGAAGAAATCTGTTCACCTCCTGGGAACACTAATCAGCTCTTCCTTACAACCATAAAGAGAAGGAATTCTCAATTTTTCTTTTATTACATTCAATTAAACCAATGTAGCTGCCTCTCACACTTACTAAACATTTGAGGCACTCTGTGGGTCAGTGCCTACTCAAAACTGTAGTTCATGGGCCCCCATTGGTGGATTTTCTTTTACCAGCTGACCAGATAACACATTGTTTTGAATAAAAAATGTATTCAAACTACAGAAAAAACAAGTGACAAGAGAAGATTCTTCCCTAATGGGTTACAGTCTCTTAAAAGTTATTCTACCAACAATGGAAGAGGTAAACACATTTAGAGAAACATAAAAGACTCAAACACAGAAGCTTACATATCTGGTATTGCAGGACCAGAAGGTCCTGATATGGTGTTCTGTTTATTTGATTCATTAATTATTTGATTATTAATTAATGATTTCATTAATTAGCACTGCTCTCAGTTGTCTCAGGACAGGGTTCTGTCCTTTTCTCCCTCCATACTATATATTTTTTTCAAGGCAATTGAGATTGAGTGACTTGCCCAGGGTCACACAGCTAGTAAGTGTCTGAGGACAGATTTGAACTCAAGTCCTCCTGACTTCAGAGCTGATATCCCTCCATACTATTTCACTTGGTGATCTCATCAATTCCTGGGGATTTAATTACCATTTCTATACTAATAGTTCTCAAATCTACCTATCCTGCCCTATCTATGTATCTTACTCTTTGGCATGTACTCTTCAATCCAGTGACACTAGCCCCCTTGTTGTTCCATAAACAAGACACTCCACCTCTTGGCTCCAGACATTTTCTCTGGCTGTTCCCCATGCTTGGAATGTTCTTCTTCCACATCTCTGCATTCTGGCTTTCCTTAAATCCAAACTAAAATTCTATTTTCTACAAGATGTTTTTCTCAGTCTCTCTTAATTCTAGGGCCTTCCCTCTTTTAATTATTTTCTTTTCATCCTGTATGTAGCTTGTTTGTACATATTTGTTTGCTTGTTGTCTCCTCCATTACATTGTGAGCTCTTGAGGGTAGGGACTGTCTTTTGCCTCTTTTTGTATCCCCAGTGCTTAGCACAGTGCCCGGTACATAAAAGGCATTTAATAAATGTTTATTGACTGATTATCTGCTGTGTGCTGTCTCTTTTTAACTTTGCTCTGCAGGTCTTGTAGAATACTGATGGGGTAATGCTCTTCTGATTTCTGTAGCCGTTAAGCTTTAGTCCACTTCTAGTAAATGTGTTTCATCTTTTCAAGGTCACCTGTAGGTGGTCTCAGTTCCCACAGGCTAGGGTACAATGACTAGAAAGGTTTTCTATAATCTAATAGTCTGACATAATTGGTCTATGAGCCACCACACCCACCTAAGGAGTAGTTCAACATGAACCAGTTAGAATGCCCCATTATCTTTTATTTTAACTGCCTCTGTCTGGTGCTGAATCAAAGTCTGTTGTCTAACACAGCTATTTAATTTAGGGTTAGAAATCCCTCATAAAACCACTTTACAGATATCCTGTTCATCCACAACTCATTTTGGAGGATTAAAGAAACTTCCCAGCTGTTAGAGGCTGTAGAAATAAAGCCTACTTTTCTCTCAGGATTTCCAGATTTTCATGCCAATGAATTTGAACCTGAACAAAAACTAAGAGACAGAGAAAGGTTTTTGTCCTTTACTTATCCTCCTAGCCCACATTTCTGCCTTTATTATGTATTTGCAACAGACACCTACATGCTTGCATGCATGCACACATCTCCATACACACCAAAAAAAAAAAACACCCCCCAAAACTCAGAACCAAAAAAAAAAATTGGCAAAAACTTCTGATTTTTGTGCTATATTTTGAACAAGGAAAATTTTCTGTCTCACTATATAAATATTTATTTTTCACTTTCAATTGACTGTGTTAGGCAATGGGAATAAAAAGACAAAAAATGAAACAATCCCTAGCCTCAAGAAGTTTATATCAGAGGTGTCAATGGCATCAAATTAAAATTTAATTTGGAAATATTTAACAAAATAAATAAAAATACAACACAACATAGATAATCTTAATTTTTGGCTTTCTGAGTCAAAATGTTGTGCACAGGGATCCATCTCTATTAGATTTTACAATCTATTTGTAGGGGGGTGGTATTTATGCATAGATAAATACAAATCACAGCATATACATATATAGTATATATATATATATATGCATGTATATTGTGTGTGTGTATATACATATATATATGTATATATATATATGTATATACACACACAAAGTAATTTCAAGTAAGTGAAAGCACTATGACTAGGGAGAGCTCAGGAAATATATTGGTACCCAAGCTATGCTTTAAAGATTGTTAGAGATTCTAAGAAGCAGAGATGAGGAAGGGGCATATTCCAAGGTGATGAAAAATCACTGAGGTGAAAGATGGAGTTTCATGCACAGGAAACTTTGAGCAGGACAGTTTGATACTACATTTTTATAAGAAGGATTAGCAGTTTGACTAGTGAGATAATTTTATGCCATTTCCCTTATCGAGGAACAAAAGAAACCTTGGCTGTGAAGGAACAAGGAAGTATAAAAATTTTGCTAGCCAATTTCATGGGATCCTCAAGTCTTCCACAAGATCCAGGCCTTGTAGCCATGATGACTTTTATCCTGTTTTTATTTCCATTCCTAAATTTGTTCACTTATTGTGAGATTTGCATCTTCTCCAAGAATTTTGGTATGTTGAAAGGCCACCAACTTCTTGGCATTCATGAATGAAATATCCATGTCAGAAAAAATGAAAAAAAAATCAATATTTGAAGTAGGATGTTTCATTTTGATCATATTGTCAACACTGCCTTGGCTTGAGTGTTATTGATTAATATTCCAAAGAGTAAGCTTCATTCAATTCACTTTTATTTATAGAATTATAACATCTCAGGTTTAAAAGAAACCTCAAAATTTAATCTAAATAACAAACTCCTCATGACCTTCTTGATAATACCCATCTAGATTCTGCCTGCATAACTCAAGCGATGGAGAACTCAGTGCCTCTCAAAGCAACTTGTTACACTTATGGAGCACTCTAATTGTTGGGAAGTTTTCCTTTCCTATATAATTAAGCACTCTTCGGAGCCTGCCTGCTTAGGTTTCCTTGGCAATATGTCACTGTTGACTAACAGCTCATTCTTTTAATCATATATTGGAGTTGGTCGGGCCAAGGTATAACTAGAATAATGGGTCCAACAAAAGCGAACAATGATGGATTGGCCATGTGGCTACTTTGAAGAGATCCCTTTCTGGTACTAACAGGTAGGACATATTTGATTTGAAAGTGGTTTAGCCCTTAAAAAGAATATACTTTAGGTATACCTTAATACACTTAAAATGACATTTTTGAAAATTTAGTGAGAAGGAACAACCTGGTAGAGTGGAAAAGAGTACTGAATTTGGAGTCAATGGATTTGACCGTGCTATTGATGAACTGTGTGACCCTAGGCACTTCCCCTCTATGTCCTTCTGTTGCCTCACCTGGAAAATAAGGAGATTGGACTAACTGATCTCTATAGTTCCTCCCAGCCTGACATTCTATGATCTCATGAGATCTACCATACCCCTTGGAATATAGAAGGTGCAAGGTTGCCTAGACCTCCCAGGGAAGCTGAATAAGAGATTATAGAGATTAAAGAAAGGGGAAAGTCATTTTGGTCACAAAAATTTAACTAAATATTAAAAAAAAAGTTTTTTAAAAAGAGAGTTACTTGTTAGAAGTGGTATAAAGGATTTTAATCTTATACTGAAAATAAAATTAAAATGAAGGAAAATGGTTACAAATATAATGTTTGCCATCATGCATTCCAATGTTAATTTTTTAAAAATGGAAATGAACAAATGTTGAAACCTGGATATGATGGGGTCTAGAGGTTAGGGGTCCTGGCACCCCAAAATCAAGATACCTGGGTCCTGCCCAAAAGAATTCAACCCAAGCCTTCTTGCAGCCAAAAACAAAGTTTATTGAAGATTTGCCATATTAGCTAGACTCTTAAGGAGTCTGAGCATCTATGGGCTATTGGCTAGATTGTGAAAATCTGAGCATCTTAATGGAGACGAGATGGACCTTGTATACAGAAAGACTGTGGGAGAGTGGCCAAGTAGAACATGAGGTAATAGAATTCCCAAGGGTGGAAAATGGAGCTTAGGTGGGACCAAGGGTGGGAAGTGGCTTGGGGCCATAGGAAGGCAAGACAATAGAGGGGAGATTGGGTGTAGCCACAATGAAATACCAGTTGATGGGACCATAGCCTCCAGAGATTTGGCCATGTGGGAAAGTACAGAGTCCATGAGGTAATAGAATTACCAAGGGTGAGAAATGGTCTGGGGCAAGAGTTTTTCCTTTCTGGGGCTCAGATTCCAACTCCATCATGAAGACTTATATGAACTGATGCTGACTGAAATAAGCAGAACCAGAAGAACAATGTACATAGTAACAGCCATATTGTGTGATGACTAACTTTGAGAGACTTATCTTTTCTTAGCAATGCAAGGATCTAAGACAGCTCCAAAAGACTCATGATGGAAAATGCTGTCCACATCCAGAGAAAGATGTAAGGTGTCTGAATGCAGATCAAAGCATATTATTTGTTCTCTGTCCCTCTGTCTCTTTTTCTCTCTCTTTTTTTTTTTTGGTTTCTTCTTTCTCGTGGTTTTTCCCATTGGCTCTAATTCTTCTTTACAACATGACTAATGTGAAAATAGGTTTACTATGAATGTATATGTTGAGCCTATATCAGTTTACAAGCCACCTTGGTGTGGGGGGAGGGGAGAGATGGGGAGAAAATTTGGAACTCCAAATTTTATGGAAATGAATGTGAAAAACTAAAAATGAATTAATTAATGAAAAAAATAAAAGAACACAAAAGAATGGCAAAGGCAGCCAGGAAACCTGGTTGCAGACTCACCTGATGTAGTCCCTTGCCCTCCCCCTCCCCCTACTAACTGCTATTTGTGGGGGGAATTACAACGGTATTGAAGCAGAGGACTGTCTTGCTTTACCGGTTACAGGAGTGATATCTTGTCATCTGGACATCTGCAGCCAAGAGGGTAGCAGCCAAAAGCTGCTTCTTCTAGAGGGGTAGGACAATGATGATCTATCAAATAATTCTAAAATGCCAAGTTCTAGCAACACTGGGCCATCATATGACCAGGGAGAGGTAGGAAGTTTGTCACCTCCAAAGGCCCAAGCAATGAGTTATCTTGTCCTTAGAGTCTTTGGCAGTTTCTAGGGGTATACAGTCCCCGAGACAGCACTGATAGGACCATTCAGTCAGGGTCCTTCATGAATACATTGGATGCTTGAGGAGGGTGAGTAACTTAAATAATGAGGGATAGAAAAATGGCATATAGGGCTTCAGTCAGGGGAGGTTATCAAAAATAAACCTCAACCTCACAATTTGGTCAAGGACTGCCTTTGTCCAGGATGTTCAGGTAAACAATTGTTTGGACACAAGGTAAGGGTCTAGATTAGTGGTTCTCAAACTGTGGACCCATTAAGGGTCCCCAAAACACTTTTAGGAGGTTCATGAAATCAAAACTATTTTCATAATAATACTGACATTATTTGCCTATTAAAGCATTACTCCCTTTTCCAACTTCTTATATGTGTGAGGTCAGATTTTCTTCATCTACTTTAAACAAAACAATAGATTACTATGGATTGAATACAGAAGAAGATATGAGAATCCAGAGATAAGAATTTCATCAAGTCTTGCACTAGAGTTTTTCAAAAATATGTAAAACAATGGCACTCTTCTCACTATTTTTTTTTTCACTTTGGAAAAGTTATTTTTCATAAAAATGCTATTTATAGGGGGCAGCTAGGTGGCGCAGTGGATAGAGCATCGGCCCTGGATTCAGGAGGACCTGAGTTCAAATCCAACTTCAGACACATAACACTTACTAGCTGTGTGACCCTGGGCAAGTCACTTAACCCCATTGCCTAGCCAAAACAAACAAACAAAAAAAACAAAAAGAAATGCTATTTATGTTAACATGATATGGGTTTACTATTATTATTTTAAATGAATTAATGAACAATTATTTTATAATTTTATCCATTTTAATTTCTAATACAGTAAATATCAATTGATATAGCCCACACAAATGAAAGCTCTTTGGGATTCTCAGTCATTATTAAGAGTTGTAAAAAGGTCCCAAGACCAAAGGGTTTGAGAACCTCTAGTCCAGATGATCTCTTTCATTCCTCTCACATGAAGGTGTAAACTCAATGGATAATCCAGTGATATTAAAGTTGTATCCAAAGGAATTTAGAAGTGTCAGAAGCATGTGAATGGGTCAGTAAGATGTCCATCACATCTGTGGGAATCTGAGAGAAATAGAAGGCATGTGCAAAAGGAGAGAAAAACAATCCTGGCCTGTACTGGCTTGATGCTGAGCATCAAGGATCTGATACTAAATAATTTAGGCAAAAAAGAATGTTGAATGTGGGTACATTTCATCCTTCAGGACCTACCCTTTACCATAACTTGAAAGAAAAAAAACCCCGAAGGTTTTCTACTTTCCAAGATACTTTTTAGGTGAGCATGCCATTGATTAAAAACCTATTTTTCTATTAATATATTAAATAAGTACTTAGGTGCATTAGGTCACTGCTGTTTTTATTTTAAGCTGGGTCTCCTCTGAAAGCTCCAGAAAATCCTACAAAATTCTCTCTCTCTCTCTCTCCCTTCCCCTCTCCCTCCAACTATACTCTTATTGACCAAAGCACTTTTCACCCAATAAAGCTTTTTAAGCTTTGAAACCGGAACATTAAGATTACTTTGCCTAAGGCTGAGATTTTACTTTAAAAGATCCTACCATTTGGCATAAATGGTAAATGCAGGGCCCTGATAGAATAGCAGGTCATTGGCATTTGTTCTCACAAAGTTTTGGTTCAGCAGCTATGTCAGGAATGCTGGGAATGTCACTGATCATTGTGTGCTGATAGAGCTCCAAAGTTTGCACTAGCCTCATAGAAACCCAGCCTACCTCATTGGTTGAAAGTGCAGCACTCCCAGACGTCCTGTAACCTGCAAGTTGTAAGCCTGGGAAATGGCACGGGCCTGGAAGAGTAAATTCACTTTGAAATGAGAAAAAAAGCCTCCTGCAAAAGGTGTCTGAATTCTTGTGGTTTGGGCCACCTGTTAAACTGGTGGGAATGTATGGGGGAAGGGACCTGGAGAATTTTTCTGTGACTGTAGACTCTGGGTCCTTCAAAGTATTTAAGGTGCTTATTATATGTCACGTACTAGAAGCATAGAGTATTATATTTCTCTAGCTTGGTGGCCTGTAACAGAGTTGGTTTTTTTTTTTTGTTGTTGTTGTTATCGCTGAGGCCATACCCCACCCTTCCCCTATTCTTATCTAAGTGAGAATCTAAAACTGAATCCGACACTCTATCTTCCTTTTAAATTGTTTCCTCCTCTTAGGAATCTCTATCCACAGCAAAATCTCATGCCCCTACCACATGTTATTTTCACCCCAGTTTTTTATGCCAAAATTCTTTAAATGGTGTAGAGGACACCTTGCTCTCTCTTTCTTTAAGTGTCTTCATTCTACTGTAGGCCTTTCTTCGAGTTAAAATGAGATCAGAATTTTCTTCAGGCTGTACTGACCACATCAATACAAGAAAGGCCAAGAATGAGGCTAGGCTTGTAGAGGTATCCCTAATCCCTGGACCCGTCTCCTTGAGCCTTCTCCTTCTTACTCATCAATATGGGAGAATGGGGGAAAAAAGTTTGGAGTTGGAAAACTGGGTAACTCCAAATACCAAAACTATTTGCTTTTTATTGGGCAAATAGTTCTTACATGGATGATGATACTGGCATAAGCTTCAGAGATGAAAATTAGGTGGTAAAAAGAATGCTTACTAGAAGCTAGGGTCAGGTATTTGAGAGAAACCCATGCTAGAAAATGCAGAAACAACTCATTCAACAGAGCAGCATTCAATAGAGTCGCTGTGGGCAGAAACTACCTGCTGGGCAGAGCTGTGCCCAGCAGAGACCCCAGTAAATCAGTACCAAGGGTGTAGCTGGACATTTTCTCTGGAGCAGCATTTGAAAATCAGTCTCTGCAAGAGCAGAATCCAGCAGAGAACATTAGGAAGCAAGACTAGTAGCAGATATACAATGATATCTACCAAAGGATGAAATGTGGAAGGAATAATTATATTGGTTTAGTAGAGGTTGGGAAGGTCCTTTAAGAGGATGGGGAGGCCATTTGGTTCCTTACCTCCTGATGCATAAAAGGCCTAGCCTAGGGGAAGCTGGGGCTAGAAGTTTTACCAGAGCTCCTGCTAGCCTATAGAGAATATACCTTCCTGACCTAGTGTGGCTGGTTGCTGTGGTGACTATGGAGGTGGAGAAAAATTTTATTTGAGTTTTAGATTATAGAAATTGTATTATTTTAATCTCTTACTATTAGTGGCATATTATGGTTCATGAGTATCTTATTCCCTCCCTCTCCTTTCTCCTTTTGACCTGTTTAGTGAAATGCATTTCAGTGTTCAACTTTCTCTGTGTGTATGTGTATTGTGTGTGTATTCTTTCTTTGACCATTTTAGAGTTGAGGTTCCAGTGTTAGCAACTTCCCCAATTTCCTCCTTGTTTGTATAGACTTCTACTTGTACACCCAGATTATGTGGGATAATTTTCCCTAACGTTCTTCCTTTCCCCCATTAAGTGCATTCTTCTTCCTTTCTCTTTTCGTTCTTTTTAAGATCATCAAGATAAAAGTAAACCACTGCTAGGCTTTCTTTCTAATTAGCATCTCTCTTTAATCTCTGATGGAGATAGGGTTTAGAGGACACACATATATCACCTCTTCATATTAGAAAGTAAACACTTTATCCTTGTTTTTTCCCCATGATTGTTCTGTCATGGTTTTTTTTTTTATGTTCCTCTTGACTGACAACTGTGTTTACACTTCAAAGTTTCTTTGCAGCTCTGATTTTTTTTTTTAACCAGGAATTCTTAGATACCTTCTATTTCATTAAAGGTCTATTTCACCCCTATAGGTTTATACTTGTTTTTTTTTTTTTTGGAGGGGGAGTTATTTTTGTTTGTAAGCTGATATTCCTTACTTTCCAGAATATCATATTTCATTCTTTCCTCTACTTCATGGTGGTGACTGTTGAATCTTGTATGATCCTGAATATAACTCCTTACTTAATTTTTCTTCCTTTCTGACTATTTGCAGTATTTTTTCTTTGACCTAGAAACTCTAGATTTTGGCTGTAATATTCTTGAGAACTTTCATTTTGGGGCTTGTTTCAAAAGGTGACAGATTCTATTTATACTTTACCCTTTGGTTCTAAGAAATCTGGGCAATTTTCTTCTAAGATTTTTGAAATAGGATATCTAGGTTTTTTTTTTCTAGTCATGGCTTTGCTATGAGATACTTCCACTTTCTTCTAATTTTTTTTCAGTCATTTGACTTTATTTAAATATTTCTTTGTCTATTTTGTTTTGCTGAGAGTTTATTGTTTGGGCAAGGTTTTGTACTTCTTGTGGCAAACATCAATGAGCAGTTGCCCCCCCACTCAGCTATAGACTGTCTATGATATATCCCATCTACTCTATGAGTAATGTCTCTGGTCATTGGTTCTCACAATCCCGCTGGGTGCGGGTGCTAAGGAAGAAACAAGTACCTCTAAATGTGCATCTTCCTGAAGATGAAGAACATTTCTGCTCCTCTCAAACATTCCCCCGTCTTATTCCCAGAACTCTCCACTCACAAATCCCATTCACATCCCATATATATAGCTTCCCTCCCCCAATATCTGTTGCTGTCCATCGTAATATTGCTTTGTCGTGGAAGGTGGGTTACTGTTGCTCATCCCTTTCTAGCTTTATTTTAGCAGAAAATTTGGTAAATAAATATGTCATTGATAAAGAAAGAAGCTAAGCAATGCAAGTATAGCTCTCCAATGCATTCTGAGACTCCTTTCAAATGGACATAGATTCATTAAATAACTATTCTTTTGGTCCAAGCTAGATACCAGCAGATGGCAGTACAATAGAAGAACTGGACAAGAAGAGCAGTCCAAGTGCATGCTCATATTTATCAAGCCTGCAAAACAAAATTTATAACCCAGTGACACCCCAAGATCAACAGAAGATCAACAGATGGTATTGAGAGCTCTGCATGGAAGCATGCACTGCATTGGGCATAGAGAGGATATTGGGGGAGGGGGTACTTTGGAAGCTATATATATGGGATGTGAATGGGATTTGTGAGTGGAGAGTTCTGGGAATAAGATGGGGGAATGTTTGAGAGGAGCAGAAATGTTCTCCATCTTCAGGAAGATGCACATTTAGAGGTACTTGTTTCTTCCTCAGCACCCGCACCCAGAAGGATTGTGAGAACCAATGACCAGAGACATTGCTCATAGAGTAGATGGGATATCATAGACAGTCTACAGCTGAGTGGGGGGGCAAGGCTGCTACCCTAGAAAAGGATGCCCTGGTTCTGCATGTTCTTTGGCCATTCATATTCCCCAAATGTCTGACCTCTCCATGGGAGTTCCTTGGTCAGGAGTAGTCCCTAATCTCCTGCTTCTGCCACCTGTGGAAGAGGTTACCCCAATGGGAATAGGATGAGAAGAATTTTCCTTGGCAATTATTTTGCCATGCTGCTTAGTTAAGTGTCTTTTGCTTTTAACTAGTATATTTTCTGGATGGTAAGGTAAAAAGAAGGGAAGCTAAGTGGTGCAGTGGACAGAGTTCTGGGTTTGGAGTCAGGAGGACTTATCTTCCTGAATTCAAATCTGGACTTAGACACTTAATAACTGTGTGATCCTGGGCAAGTCACTTAACTTTGCCTCATTTTCCTTACATGTAAAATGAGCTGGAGAAGGAAAAGGCAAACCACTCCAGTCCCAAATCAAGTCGTTAAGAGTCATACATGACTGAACAACAACTGAAAATGGTAAAAGAAATATAGACAGAGGGTTGTGAGCTATAGTTTTGAATGGATACTGATCTAAAGAGAATACTGACCAAAGATCTTGTCAGGAGGTATGTAATTGACAGGAGTCTCCATTATGAGTTATAGTGGTAAAATAAACTAAATATGGACTATACTGATAAAAGAAGTTCATAACCACAAAGAGCTAAGTGAATATGAACGCAGGCCAGGAGTCATGATACCTGGGTTTTAGTCCCAGCATTGGCACTGACTATGTGTTCTTGGCCAAGTTATTCCCCATTTTGGCCCTCAGTTTCCACATTCACTCAGGAATAAATGACTTTTTTTTTCTTTTTAGGCAATTGGGCTTAAGTGTGGGGCACATAGATAGTGTCAAGTGTTTGGTCTGAGGCAGGATTTGAATTCAGGTCCTCCTGACTTCAGGGCAGGTGCTCTGCTCCACCTAGCTGCCCCAGGAATAAATGACTTTTTAGATTCTTTCCCATTCTAAATCCTGTTGTTCTATAGTCCTGCTGCAAAATTACCAGTGATAATTCTTTCTAGATTCAAAGAGCTACAATGATGGGATCATCAAGTAGAAACTTTGGGAAGCCTACCCAATACAACAAAATTCAATTCAACAAACATTTATAAAGTTCCTTCTGAACTAGGTGCTGGGGAAGACACAAAATTTGGATAAGACGTAGTCATACTCTTATGGAGCTAATAGTCTGGTCGGAGAATAAGATGCATAGGCAGATGATAATACAAAATAATACATACTAAGAGCATAAAGGAGGAACAAGACAGAGCCTTGGAAGAAATATTACTGTATTCAGAAATCTGTATTGTTGTGGAAAATGCCTGAAATGCTCTCCTTCCTCCTGCCTGCCTCCTGGCTTCCCTGGCTTCCTTCAAGACTCAGCTAAAAATCTCACTTTCCTTGGGAAGCTTTCCGTGACTCCTTTTAATTCTAGTGCCTTCTGTCTGTTGATTATTTCTAATTTATCCATGTCATCTCCCCCACAGTGCCTGGCACTTAGTAGATACTTAATGTTTATTGATGAACTTGACTGATTCCTAGCCTCTCCCCTCCCCACACATACCCAGGCTTATTTGGATTGGTGAAATTCAATTAGCTAAAGAAATAGTCATAACAAGTAAGAGAAAAATAAAATCTCAAATTCAATTGCTAATAATACTTTGGTGAATCTACAATTCCATTAATTTGGGTACTTTTCCAACTGTGTACATCAAAATCCTCCTCATCCTACGTGAGTCATGTCTACGTCTACTTTTCAGTCTTCCTTTGGCCATGATACCTGTTACTAATGTATGACTGAAGAAGCCTGCTATTTCAAGAGAACTGTACTCACATAGTTCCTTCTTCATATAATCATACATCAAGAGTAATCAATTAGTAAATAAACATTTATTAGCTGTACTTATCACTTTCAGGGAAGTATATAGAAGCATGACAGTAGATAGAATGTTAGACATAGAGTGAGGAAGACCCAGATTCAAATCTTCTATTGGACTTTGAGCATATTTAAATTCTCTGACCCTCTTTTTCTCCATCTGTCAAATGGGGATAATAATACTAATGGTAGCAATGACCCTTAAGGAGTGCTGTGAGGCTCTAATGATGTATGTAAAGTACTAATTATTGTTATAGGAATCTTATTTTTGAATTGATTTCAATTCAGCAAATCAAAAAACATTTATTAAGCATTTTTTATTTTCCAGGAACTGTACTAAGTGCTAAGGATACTAAGACAGGCAAAAACATAGATACAAGGGAAGGGCACTAGGGTAGTCTAATTAACCCCTTTTTATTGGGGCCAGGACCAATACTTCTAAACTAGGATAGCACCTCAAACCTCCTCAAATGGGACTGGGGATCAACACTTTCAAACTAGGGTAGCCAACAAAGAAGGGGTGCTACCAGGGACATCTGTGGGTATATTTTTCTAGGATTCAGGCAGGATTTGAAGCAAGGAATCTTTTTCTCTCTCCAAGCTGATAGTAAAGCATGTTGTGGAATATTAACCCACCAAGCAAATGGGTCAGAAGACACAAGCATTGTCTGGTGAGTCAATTGGAGAAGTATTTTCCTCTTAATCAAACTGTGGTGATTTGAACTTGTCTTCCTGATTCTAAGTACAACCTTTTATTCTTCATTCCCTGATGGGTCTCAGTAAGTGCTTAATAGGGACATCATCAGAGTGCCTTTAGGCCATGACAGGAAAAGGAAGACTGAGATGGTCTGAGACAAGTAGGTGCATGCTCCAAGACATTTGAGGCAGCTCAAGCATCAGGGCAGCCCTGAGAGTCATGACCACTCCTGGATCAGCTTCCTTGTCATGACTGAGTCAATCTACCACCTCTCTAGGATCAGAACTACTCAGGTGTTTTTATATGTAGGAAAGGGGTCCTGTTTGATCTGATCTGATTTGTCATTCCTTAGCTCATAGGCAAGGTGACACTAAAGCAGGTAGAAAACTATGAGTTTCTAGCCTGAAATATTCTAAGTATAGAAATTTCCAGATATGGGGGACAGGGGAATCCCAGAGAAGGGACAGGGCAGAATACAGGGGGCATCAGGTAGTAGGAAGGGAGATGACTAAGGAATAAATGAATAAACATCAGACAAAGAAATACTAAGCCAAAAACCCAGGTTTTTTTAAAAAAAATTACAACAAGCATGTTACCTATCAATAGGATGGAATTGGTTTTGCATTCACAATGTTTGACATTTATATAAATTTTAGCAAAAAAGTAGATTTTTGCATTGATAAAGAAATATTTGGAGCCTGCAGGAAGAGAAGAAGAAGGCAGAAAGACCTCTTGGGACACAGTTCCATCATATTCTGAGCATCCTGTTGGATATAGAAGTTATGCCATATGTCTTTTAGAGTTTCCAATTATTTGATGATTTAGAGGCAGCTAGCTGGCAAAGTGGACGAAGCGCTGGGCCTGTAATCAGGAAGTCCTCAGTTCAAATCTGGTCTCAGATACTTACTAGTGGTGTGACCCTGGGTAAATTATTTAACCTCTGTTTTCCCCCACTTTACTAACTTACAAAATAGGGATGATAGTAATAATATCTACCTCCCAAGGCTGTTGTGAGGATCAAATGAGATAATAATTGTAAAGCACTTAGCACAGTGTCTGGCACATAGTAGATGCTATATGCTAATTATTACTATTATTATCATCATTATTATTATTAAACACATTTTCATATGGTATTGAAGATGGTTCTAATGCCAGGACTCTTTTAACTTAGGTTCAATGTTAGGGCAAATGAGGCATTCTTGATGTTTTTTATGCCTTAATGCAGCAAGGATATATTACAAAGACTTCCTCACCTCCATATGGAAATACGTTTGGTCATCAGAGTAAGATATGGTGAAGGACACAATAACTCACATGGTTTCTAGAAATTCACCAAGTTGGAGGAGCATAGACTCCACATAGTTGAAACTTCTTATCCCTTATGTGAGCAGGAAGCTGTGTCAGGGAAGGCAAGTGTCAATCAGGTCTTGGCGACAAATCTGTCTTCTTTTAGGTAAAGTTCCTCGTGTCGTGGGTGGAAGGAAAGAAATAGCATCAAAGAAGTGCTAGTCCTATCACATATGGTACTTTATAATTTTATTATCAGTGCAATAACAAGGACCTGCATTTGGCCTGAGGAGAAGCAAACATGTGTTTGGCTCTGTCACCAAATAGGGAATTTGAAGAACAGGTACAGAGAGCCTTCTTGCACATTTCTCCCATAGTCAAACCCTGGTCTTGCCATCTAACCCACTTCTTACAAATTTAGACCACTGGGTCTTACCTGCTTCCAGGGCACTTTGCTCTTGACCCCTTGAGCCCAGCTTGTCACATGCTCTGTATCTCCTATATGACATCTCTCATTTTTGTATTTGTATCTTCAGTGATTAACACAATACTTGGATTGGAAGATTATAAGATAATAGTCACAGAGCTGGAAGGGGACCTTAGAATCTCTCAAGTCCAATCCTTTCATTTTACAGATGAGGAAGGCAGGCAGGAAAAGGTTAAGTGACCTTTCCAGGGTAATACTGGATTTGAACTCGTCTTCCTGATTCTAAGTACAACCTTTTATTCTTCATTCCCTGATGGGTCTCAGTAAGTGCTTAATAGATGTTTTCTTATTCATTCATTTATGAAAATACTCCAGCTGTGATAATAGTTTACATCCTGTGCAGAACCTATGAAATCTGCCTTGATTTATTCTTGAATATTTGTGAAGCAGAAATGTTCTAAAACTTTGGCATGCAACAAAATGATTGTTGAAAGAATCCTAAAACTCAACACATTGTACTTGATCCAGTTCTGTTTAAAATGTTGATGTTTTTCTATATCTTTGTTATTTTCCAATTCCTCCATCAAAAACTCTCCTTAGCAACGAGTATAATTAAGAAAAAAACCCAAAATTGACATTTTGACAATGTCTGAAAGTATATACCTCATTCTGCGCCTGTAGTCTACTACCTCTCTTATTGAAAGGAGGGAAGTATAACTATCATACGTTCTCCTGAGTCAATATTGGTCATTACATTCGTGAATTTATCTATTAATCTCTTCAGGCGCTATTTTCCTTTACATTCTCAAGGCCACTGTGGGTGTTGGTCTCATGATTCTGATACAGCCCAATCTCACCCATATTTTATTCTCCCATAGAGAATGTATTCAAGTACTAATTCCCTCAGCATTTTATAAGAAGTGCATAGGCTCCAATTATCAATATAATGACAAATAAAGGTAGTGGCGGAAGAGAGGATAGAACATTGTTTTTCTTCAATGCTAATTTTCAAATTCCATCAGGTGGTTCTCTGCAAACTATTTTTTTTTGGGGGGGCTCTTTTTTATCAAAAATCTTGGTGACAAAATAACGGATACTGTGCCTGGCATTTATTTATTTTAGTGTAACCCATGACTCAAACCACTTACTCCATCCTCCCCACCACTTCCAATAAGGGCCTGGGTTCAAATCATGGCAACGCCGGGGCAGCAAAAAGCACAAAATGGTAGCAAAAATAACTTTTAATGAATGAAGATAAACTCGTGGTTCTTGCTCTGTATCACTAACTTGATCTGGATAGAAATTTCAAAGGTAATCCCTTTTATTCAGACCATCCCTAGATGTGCAACCTAGAGAATCCCACAAGACTTCAAGTAGTTGTAGATAAGGGAGTTGAATGGGCAAAGCAAGTGTGGCATTCAATTCTACTGCCCCAAGCAGATGTCACTACCATAGCTGGACCCTCTAGAGTCCAGCTGTATTTCTTTATGAAGTTTTATGTAAACTCTCTGTTTCCTATATTCCCTAGGCCAAATGAAATAAACAAGCATTTATGAAGCACTCACTGTGCTAATCACTGGGAATACAAATACAAGCAGAAATCTAGTCCTTGTCCTCAAGGAACTTACATTCTAACGGGAGAAGGTAATGTAAAAGAAAGCTAAGAAGTAGAGTGTAAGGATGTGGGAGGAGAATATATCTTCCTGGTAGTGATAGAGAAAGTCTGGGGTTAGGAGTGGAGCCTGGAAAGGGAGGATGGCCTAGGAGCTTTCTTTAAAAAGGGAATTCTAGGAGAAACCAGTCGATCAGAGGAAGGGGCTGCAGGGGCAGCATGAACTTCCAGTATGAGAAGTCCATTGCAGGGTGAGAAGGCTCCTGGCTTTGATCTTGAGGCCTGACCCTAAATGATGTCTCTAACTAACTGACTGGAATTGCATCAGAAAAATCTCCTGGTATATTCATGGTACAGTTTGTGTGAAGGTTTTCCCCAAAGTAAGTAAAAATAACCTCTAGTGGCTCATTAATTTGTCAGGGGAGGGAAAGAAATGAATTGGGAGTTTACATCCTGTCACTAGTAGAATCTGTCTCTCTCCAAGATTCCTAATACCACTCTATAGTTTAGACTCCCCCTTGAAGGAAACTCTGGACACCTCTGAACAAGGAATCTCCACCCCTTTGGACTTGTACTGGTCAAGCAGTTCCCTGACTTTGCTCTCCAAGGAGGATGGTGGGCAGGAACTTTTTTCAGATGATTGTCTTCTTTCTTCAAGGAGCAGGTTGCATCAGTAAATCTTCTCTCACTAGATGCTCAAACTCTTCAACATGAGACCTCTTAAATTTAGAGTTACTTTGGAATCATAAGCCTCTCTATCTTCACCCTGAACATTTTCCAGCCTGCTGCTGTTGCTAAACCTCCAAGTCACCCATAGAGACCATGCCTGGGAGAGAACATAAGCTACTCAGTTCTACAATCCCTGGGACCATGCATCACCATCTTCATCCTAGCTATTTTTTGCTCTATGGACACACACACATGCTTCTTCCCTGCTCCTACCCATCCACCCACAATGACCCATATTGTTGTTGTTGTTGTTTGTCATTCATTCTAGAAAAGGACCATGACATCGTGGAGGTGATGCCATGACATGCAAGTGAATTGGATTTAAGTGACGGAGGAATGTGCAAAGTCACCAGTCTCACTTTCTCTTCCAGAGTCATCTGGGTCCAGTAGCCAGATACACATCTCACAACTGGAGATGGCCAGGTGTGGTGGAAGACCTAGCCTTAATTACTGAATGGGCATTGCCTCAGTCAAACACTCCATATATACATAGGATCAATATCTACCAGGCTTCTATGTCCTCCCCATCATGTAGGTTACCCTAGTTCTTTCCCTAAAAGGCAAGGAAGCTGTCCCTAAAACCTGATTGATCCAGGAGGTTAAGGCTTTAACACCACATTGGTGTTAAAGTAGCTTTCTGGTCACTAAAGGGCATTAAAAAGCCTGCCTACATGGAGTTGGGGCCCTTCAGACTTGAGAAATGTACCAAGGGTGTCATGCCTTGCCCTGCGACAGTGACAAGGGGCAGAGTGCTGCTGGAAGGAGAATGAAGCTGGCCTGGGGGATTGAAGATACTGGGAGTAAGCAGCCAATTGGAGAGTCTCAGCTCAACTTTAACTGAATTGTTGCTTTCTTGTTGAGCGTCCTTTCTGTGCTATGGCTAAGTAAACCTCTTTTTGTCAACCATCAAGTGGATCAGACCACCATTGCCAAGGAGATGTCCATGGAATGACCTGTTATTCCACTCATCATTCCAATGACTTCTTTGTCTAAAACACTGACTTCTACTCCTTATGTGGTATGTTATTATTAAGTTCCTTTCGGGCAGGGGACAACATTGCCTTTTTAATACCGCCATTTGTATCCTCAGCATTTAGCACAGTTCTCAGCACAACAGAAAAAAATAATTTTTTAATTGTTCATTTATAGACATGAAGCAACTCCCAAAGCTGGTGTTGCCCAGTGAATCTCATTTCTTTGGCTGTATAGCTTGATTCCAGGCTCATGCTACCTAAAGAATTAGAATTTAAAAATCCTGCTCCCCGCTTCTCAACACAGAAGGTTGGGGTTCAAGTACATTATCCATAAACATACCTCTCAGGCCACATGAAAACACATGTAAGCACCAATGGGTATACATACATTCTATGGGGAAATTTGCCTTAGATACTTCCAAGGACCACCAACACTCTTGTCAAGTTCACTAGGGAACTCCTCAAATGATCAGAGCCTCTTCTGAAAGCATTCCTCTTCCCTTTTTACACAGGTGTGTGTGCTGAGGGATCAGAAACTCCACATGGATATCTTTTGGGAGGCAGGGCAGGTGTAGAATGGTAAGCATTTAATTACTAGCTCTCCAAAAAATAAAATGTAAGCAAGACACATTTTTAAGGTTAATCAACATTATTGACAGTTTTCTCCATCATTTTCTTAGGGCTAGACATTCAACAAAACAAGAGATGGAATTTCAAACTGTAGCTTGCCAATTCTGAGGGGTCAATGCTCACATGGAAAATTTAACAATCGGCTCCAGACTAATTCAGGCTGGCTCCAACTAGCTCCAGCACACCCCTCACAGGGGTATAATTGGAATTTGTAACAGGATTGATTCTGACTTTTAAGTTTTTTTTTCCTTTTTACTCAACATATCATAGCTATAAAATAACTAGACAATGGATGTTTATCAATAAAATGAACTCAAGGGAAAAAAAGGGATCAGAAGAATATTGATGCTCTTGAACTTAGGGGAATTGAAGTCCCTTTGTGGCTTGGAATCTCTCCTCATAACTTTTGTATCTCTAATGCCAGTATTTGTAGCCCTGGCCTCTTATCAGAACATATGCTTTTTCTCACTGTCAGGGAAGTTAGTAATTTAACTTTATCCCAAAGTCATATTTCTTGTGGGTGCCATGGATCTGAGGTTAAGGAATCGTGAGAAGAGATAAGATAGCACCTCCCAAGGGCTAAAAGTTCACAAGAATGAAAACAGGGTTACAGGTTTATCTTTCAGAGTGTTTCCTGTGTGCCCTTTGAAACTCTTGAACTTGGCTCTTCAAAGTAGGCACCAAACACACTCTATCTTCCCACTGAACAAATACATTTTCTGCTTATCATTTTTGCTACCTCCACATTGATTTATTGAATAAAAAATCCAGAAATTTCTAAATTACAACAGCGCAATGATTTAGTGGGAAGGGGGCATTGGGGAGAGGGGAAGGGCATCACATATATGTTGTAAAGAATATAGGCTCATGCCAGAATTAGATCTGGATTTAAGTGTGATACATAGTAGCTACCTGTTCGTGGGCAAATTACTTAACCTTTGAAGTACTGATCTTTACTGGTAGAGGGAATTTCCACAATGGGAGTTCATTTTTCTTATGAAATCATAGGTCTGGACCAAAATTTTTTGAAGTACATTAATATATACAGGCATGAATACACACAACACTGTGTTTGTAAATTGTCCTCTCCAATAGAGTCATTTTTCTTCTCCATGTAACTATGGTCATTGGTTATATTAGGTGTTTTCTTTTCCCCAGTGGAGTGAACTTGTAGTTTCCCAAAAATCAGCCCCTGTAAGTACTGGCCACAATGCTGACATACATTTTCCCCAACTTTCCCTCTCCAAAGCATGTTTTTTTTTAGTCAAGAAAATGGTTTCTCTTTAAGAAGCTGGCTAAGCTGGAGAAACAGAACACAGTCTGTAGGTGTATGTTTGCATTAATTTGCTATACAATTAAATCCAGTTATAGGTCAATAAAAACATTTCTTTGATCTATTGCCACAAGGGATTCTCTGTAAATACATTTCTCGATAAGGGAGTTACAACTAAGTACACTTTACAAAACAGTGCACTAGGTCACTGGTAAGCCTGTGATTAGTGACTGGTGTGGCTCTAGCCAGTTTTTTAAAAAAAAATTTTAAGGAATTGATAGTTTTTATTTATTCTTAGATGTGCCCATGTGGTGAGCAAAGACAGAGCAATAACTTCATGTATGCAGCAACAAAATCCAGCATGGGCAAACTCATATTAGACACATATTTATTTTAATTCTGTTAGTATTTATCAAGCATGTGCACCAAAGGGTATGTAAGTGTGTGATATGACCTCATCCTCAAAGAGGTGTCACTCCTGTTACCCAGAAGAGGGTCTTCTTTAATATTTCTAACTTTGAAAACCTTGATTGATGAGCGAATTCCTATAGTACTCTTGCAAGGGCGGTGTCAAACTCTATACCATTTTAGAGAAAAACAAGGTTACAAGAAATTGTCTTTCCCTGTTTTACAACCGCTACATCCGGGGCCATCTCCAGTCCTCCTGATCTCTATCTGGCCACTGGACCCAGATGGCTCGAGGAGAAAGTGAGGCTAGTGACTTTGCACAGCCCTCCCTCACTTAAATCTGACTCACATGTATGTCACGGCATCACCTCCTTGATGTCATGGTCCTCTTTAAGAGCAAAAGACAAACAACAACAAGCAAGTTGGCAATGGGGAGCAGCTTTCTTTTATCCAAGTGATTATTAGTCTTCAGACATGGATATGGCAACTGACTTGGTTTTCACTGGTTCTACAACTATGATTATTAAAAACTTTAAAGTTCAACATGTGATATTGGTTTCCACCCTTGTCTCCCTGACCTTGGTCTCTCCACCCTGGCTAATCCAATCCAACAAACTTTTTCACCCCTATTACAAACACACATAGTTGTGCAAAACAAATTTCAGCACTAGTCAGGTCCAGAAATAATTTCTCTCATTCTACTCTCCGAGTATTGAGTCCTCTCTATTAGGAGGTGGGTGGAATGTTTCCTCATTAGTCCTTTAGAATCCTAATTGATCATTACACTGATCAAAATCCCTAATTCTTTCAAAGTTGTTTGCCTTTACCATATTGCAATCGTTGTATAAATTGTTCTTCTGGTGCTGCTCACTTCATTCTGTATTCATTCATATAAATCTTCCTAGGTTTCTTTGAAACTATCTCCATCATAGGGCAGCTAGATGATATAATGAATAGTGCTCTGGGTCTGCAATCAGGAACACTTGAGGTTCAAATTTGGTCTCAGATACTTACTAGCTGTATGACCCTGGGCAAGTTCACTTAACCTCTGTTTGCCTCAGTTTCCTCATTTGTAAAATGGAATAATAATAGCACCTACCTCTCAGGGCTATTGTGCCTCAAATGAGATAATCGTTGTAAAGCACTTAGTGTGCCACCTGGCACATCGGAGGTGCTCAATAAATGCTTTTCCCCTCCCTCTCCTGATGATTTGTTTCATGAGTCTCATGGAGTCACTGGATTCTCTTTTGTCCATCTGAATTTTCAAGGAGTTTGTTGCTTGGGCAAGGTTTTGTAACTCTTGTGGCAAACTGTTATTCAGCTCTTTTCCATTTCTTTTCCAGTTTTTTTCTTCCATAGCTGTCATTTCTTTTCCAATTTTTCCCTCAAGTGAGCTCTTACCATTCTTACCATAAAAACATTTTAAACTAAAAAAAAAATCTTACTTTTTCTCTTCCATGAATTCTAGTTTAGTTTGTGTCCAAGCTGTGTTTTTCTCTGGAGCTTTGCTTGTAGATGTTTTGGAGTCATTCTTTTCCTCTCAGTCTGTGCTGGTCTTTTTGCAGGTTTGTTTGGAATGCTGAGTACAGTATTACTAAAGTTTCTCAGGAACAGCAAGATTTTCACTTCCCCCAAAGTAGTCTGATAGAGGGCAAAGTCTGATTTCCACCCCCTGGTCTGAACTCCTCAAATTCCTGATTTGGGTTTGGGTCTCAGCAACAGGAGACTGCTGGGGGACTCTGCCTCTGTTAGCCAGCTGGAAATCTCTGTTTGTTCAGGGACAGAACTACAGGCTCCCCTTTGGTGTGTGAGTCCTGTGTTGGTTATTTTGTTTGGTTATTGAAGCTCTTCAGGCTTCACCCTGGGCTGAAGGCATGAACTGAGACACACTGCTGCTGCCTGCTTCTGAAGTTCTCTTCTCAGAGCACTGTTCAGAGCCTCCTTATTGCCACCCCTGGTGCAAGTCCCCTTCTTATTGAACCCTAAATCTGTGACCTGGAACTAGGTAGCGAATGACAACGTTACAAGTTGCCACATGTCCCTACCATGCTCTGGCATGGATCTGGTGGTGTCCTGATATGGTCTCCTTTTGCTCTGGTGCACAGTCTTTCCCTGGGCGGGAGTGCTCTGGGCTCCTGAGTTGACTCTGTCTCAAGTTTGAATATCTTTCTATCTGTCTCCCTACACTGCCCCTGGGCTGGACAAATGACTAATTGTGACTTATTCTTGGATTTCTCTTTCAGGCTTTGGTCCAGTGCATTTTCTAAATCTGTTTAGAGAAATGTGTTGGGGGTTTTTGGGGGGTGGGGTGGGGGATGAGTTTATTGTACTGCATTTTGCTACTCCACCATTTTGGATCTATTCCATGAACATTTATTAAGTTCTCTCTCTCTCTCTCTCTCTCTCTCTCTCTCTCTCTGTATGTGTCTTTCCCTTTCTCTCTCCCTCTCTCCATCTTTCCCTCTTCCTCTCTCTCCCTGTCTCTTCCCCACCTCCTTCCCTCTCCCTCTCTTTCTCTCTCCTTTCCACTCCTTTCCCCTTTCCCCTCCCTTCCTATCTCCTCCCCCACTCCCTCCCATCCTCCTTTCCCTTCCCCTCTCCTCCCCTCCTCTCCTTTCCTCCTACCTTTTCTTTTCTTCTCCTCTCTTAGGTAAAAAAAAGACAAGATGAAAGAAATGATACCTGTCCTCAAGTATCTTATCTATCGTAAAAAAAAGATAAGTATATGTGTGATAATTTGAGGAGAAAAAGAGAATGAACAATTAAAGGTATCAGGAGAAGCTTTCCATATATCTTTTTTGCTTCCAGAATAAAAAGCACTACTTCTTTTAATATCACTCTCCTCTATTCAAGAATTTGCCTACTACATTAATTCTTCACTTTCTGCCTGGCATTCAAAACCCTCCACAATTTAGCTTGATGCTGCCAATCAAGCCTTATTCTCATTAATCTGAATCAAGGAACCTCTGTGCTGGTGAGGCCTCTTCCTCATCAAACTCAAAACAGATACACATATCATACTTGCCTCCATGCCTCATGCTCTTCCACTTACCTTGAACATGAGTAAAAGCAATAATTTATTAAGTGAATATATAGGTACCTAATCTTGAGCAAAGCACTGTGAGGGATACATAAAAATATAAAGGCATGGCACCTGTTCTCAAGGAGATTTTAAAATTATCAAGGAAGAAATAAGATATAAATACTTGAAAAGTGAAATATTTAAATGACACCTTAGAATAGCAGTGTGCGATGCCACAAGGCAGTGCACAATCATTTTCCAGATACATAGAATGGACAATCAGTAATGATCTCTGAAGACTAGAGTGGGCTCAAGGGATCCCCAAAGGTTTCATGGAACAGATTTGAGCAGAGCTGAAAGATGTAATAATGGAGACCAAGAGGGAGAGCATTGCTGAGAAGTAGTTGACAAGCACAAAGACCTGGAAAGAGGAGAGTACAAAACATGTTAGGTAGTAGAAATGAGATCAATTTGATAGAAGGAAAGAGTTCATAAGGGTGTGATTTGCTATTGGGGAAGACATTGGTAAGCTGTTTTAGTGGCATGGAGGGATCACAAATCAGATTGCTGAAGATAAGAAAAAATGGATGTGATGAGGAAGTGGTTTATACCAGACCACCAACTCGAAAAGATTCATAAGGCTAGAAATACAGGCTGGGGCCAGACAATGGAAGGGTTTCTATGCCTGGCTAAGAAATTTCAACTTTCTTTTGTGGACAATAGGGAGCCATTGATGGTTTTTGATGAGGTGGTTGTAGTGGTGGTGACATGAACTGAGTAGAGCTATGGTTTAGGAAGATCAACCTGGCATTAGTGTGTGGAATAGATTAAAGAGAGGAAAAATAAGTGGCAAAGTACACATAGTAAGAATTTCTCCATTCATTTGTTCATTCATTCAAGTAAACAGGCATTTATTAAATGCCTGCTATGTACCAGATACTGTACTTAGCACCTGGGATACAAAGAAAGGCAAAAACAGTCTGTGTTCTCAAGGAGCTTCTAATGGGGCAAACAATATGCAAACAAGGTTGCCTCCTACATATCCTACATATAGGATATTTACTGGACAAATGAGATATAATGTTGGAGGAAAGCACTAACTTGGGGGATCAAAGGAGGAGGGCAGCCTGGAAAAGTTTTCTGCAGAAGATAAGATTTGAGCTGAGTTTTGAAGCTGAAGCTAGAAAGTAGAGAAAAGGGAGAGCATTCCAGGCTTTCATTCACTCACTCACTCACTTATTCATTCATTCATTCAGTTCAAAGGCTATTTGAGAAGCTCAGGACAAAAGTCTGAACTACATTGATGATAATGAGAATGGAAATGAAGAGACTGATGGCAATGAGAGACTTTTTGAAAAAAAGAATTTGCAATAATTGGTGACTGGTTGGTTATTGGAGAGTGAAGCAGAGGGATGAACCAAAGATGACCTTCATGTTTCAATCCTGAGTGAACAGAAGAATTTATGCCATAGGAATTATATGAGGAGCCATTTTGAAGAGGAGGGAAAGAAGTGGGGAAAATGTTTAGAGGGAGCATGGTGCAGTAGAGAAAGCACTACATTTGTAGTCAGAGAAACTGGATTCAAATGTGAGCTCTACTTCTTACTTACAATGATCTTTGTCAAATCATAACATTTTAAGGCCTTATTTTTCTCATCTATAAAATGGGGAGGTTGGACTATTGATAATTTCTGTAATCTATTTCAGCTCTAAATCTCTCTCCTGCAAGGCTTCTAGGAGATCAGAATTTAAATTGAAGCATTACCTTAGGCTGCCCTTTAGGACACACAGCCAGCATTCCAGGCAAGTGTGAAGGAGGGCCCTTTCCTTCCAACTTCAGAGCATGTACAGCTACCCTCTAACTATTTACTGTCTTCCAGGATGATTCAAGAGTACCTACTATGTGGAGACAAAAATAAACAAACACAATTGTTTAGTTGGTTGTATTATGAGGGTTCCCACATGTAGTGAGGGGCTGTCCCCCACAGGCAGCATGGAAGTATCCTTGTGTGGATTAAAGGGAAGCAGAATACACATCTTTAGCCTTTTTTTCTTCCACTCTTCTCCAAAAGAGATTTTAATTCCTGCCAGGAGGGGAAGCAAGAGTTTGGGCCCAGAGAGTACCACTCTATTCTAATCAGAGAGAGGGGATATCAGGATAGAATTATATCTATTTGCTCCCTTAAATGCTGTTAATCTATGGGATGCGGTTTTCAAGTTCAGGCTAAACTACTGATCACTGTTTCATTTTTCAGGGGGGAGCGTAAGCTCTCTATATGATGCATGAGCCCTTTCCTACCAAAGACAACTTTCAAAATGAACACATACAGCAATTATCAAAGAAAACTCATTTCTCCAAATCAGTGGCAAAACAAGAATCAGAGAAAGTATATATATAAGAATATATACCAGAGCCAGGGGTAAAGACCTGCAGCCTTGAGGCCACATGTGGCCCTCTAGCTCAGCCCTTTGACCAAATCAAACTTCACAGAACAAATACTTTTATTAAGAGGATTTGTTCTGTGAAGTTTGGATTCAGTCAAAGGGCCGCACTTGAGGACCTAGAGGGCCACGTGTGGCCTCGAGGCCGCAGGTTTCCCTCCCCTGTGCCAGACTATACAATGTGAAGGAGTTCTCCCATTGGGAGCTAGATAAAGCCCCTCAATCAAGAGAGAAAGGGTTCTAGGTCTCACCCAAGGAATAAGTTTCTAGCCTCTAGTCTAACAAGTTGGGAATAGGGACATGATGGAGACTGCCCTCCTCTTGTGTTGATTTCTTCCAAGAGTCTTTTCCTTTAGCAACTTGAAGTGGGATTGGCATCTTCCTTCTTCTCTCTCAAAGCTTGAAGCCAGAAGTACCCAAAGTCTGTAGAGACTCAGTGACTCCAAGAAAAATCAAAGAAGACTGACAACAGCTCTGCTCTCTCCTGCTCTTACCAGTTTCACCCTGCCCTTCACTCAGATGTGGGGCATTGATCTCTACCAATAAGGAGAGAGTTCCATACTAATGACATTGTGTTTGGAGTTACAGTTGAGATGGAATTCAGTAGATATACTAAAGGATCAGCCTCTACACTTTAGATCTCCTCTTCCTTCTGGTTTTGAAGAGTGGGGACAGCTCTTGTGTTGTTCTGAGGGGTCATGCATGAGGTGTTATGGCTGGCCCATAAGAGCATGGCTTTCTAGACAAACCTGTTCCTAGGACAAGGTTGCCTCCTGTTTGTGTCTTCTTTTGTTTAGTGTAGGGCCTTGGGACATCTCAAAATTCCCCTCCTGGGCATCCAAGCAACAAGGTAATGGTAGTTGAGGTGGCAACATCTTCAGAAGAAGACTGACCAAGTGTTGCCTGAAGAAAGAAAAACCACCAGAACAAAAGAACCCTTGGCATTGACTGGCATATGTAGTGGAGGCAAAAATGTGAAATGGTTAGTTAGTAGCTCATCCAAAGGAACCTTCTGCAAATGTCCAAATGAAACTTGAATGAGACCTCTCAAAGTATTATACTGTAGTAATACATACTAGATTCTGTCCTAATCATTCCATGATTCTTTATTACTTAGCATCCCTTTTCTGTTTGGGGTGATACAGTATCAGTTGCATATCTGATTCATGTTTGTATTCTGGGCATCTTTTTTAAGTCTTCCCCCTTTCCCACTTGCTGGAGAGAACACTTTGACCAGCGGCAACAATAGAACTGCCCTTGGAACGTCCAGGGTCCAATAATTAAGAGAATGGGGAGTTTCCTTACCCAAATGAAAGGTTGGGCTCCCCAAACTGAACCTTGGCAAACTGTGAGGGTGAGTTACAGTCACCACTCCATGTGGCTCAGTCACATAGTAAGGAATATGTGGGGGCACTGGGTATAGACTACTTATCACAGGAGATTGGAAGTGAAAAGGAAAAGAAAAAAAATGAATACAAGTCAAGAGATTTTTTTGAAGGTAGTAGATCCCCTGGCACTCTTGAAGACAAAGGGGGAAAAGCCAGGGGTAAGGGAAGATACTGGAGTGTGTAGAATTATCAGTCATTGTTGTTAATTTGTCCTTTGTTATCAAAGAGGACCATGACAACAGGGAGATGACACCATGACATGCAAGTGAGTTGGATTTAAGCGAGGGTGAGCTGTGCAAAGTCATTAGCCTCAGTTTTCCCTCCAGAGCCATCTGGGTCCAGTGGTGAGATACAGATCAAGACTACTGGAGATGGCTCTGGATGCAGTCAGTGGGAGAAGTTGGCCTTTTTAAGCTAAGGTCTTTAACAGGTCTCAGTTTGACTGAGGAAACACCCCTTCAATGATTAAGGCTAGGTAAGAAATGAGGCAGAAAATGGTCTCTTTTACCTAGTCAAAAAAAAAAATCAGTCTGGAAGGGGAGGACCCTCAGAGTTTTTGGCAAAAATGGAAACAATTGCTATTTACTTTGATCTGAGTCAATCAGGGCCCAAACAATGACCAAGAAGGGCTTGGCCTGGGATCTACTGTTGGCCAATCAATGAGAGCCAGATTGATTTGGGTTTGAGGCATGGTGCTTAAGAAAGAAATCTAGAATTATCAGAGAATGAGGTCCCAATGGAACCAAAAGGAGATAAGATTACCAGCACAGGTGGAAGGATTGACCTTGTAATGGAGAAGGAAAGATACTTTGGGACAGAAGAAAGAAAAAGGTATTTAGATGGGGAAAGGAAGGAAAATATGGAATTCCATGCTTTATGATCACTATTTGCCCTGTCTCTCTACTTTTAATTTATTCAAACTCTACCTAGCCATAAGAGTCAAGTGCATATCCCACCTTCTTAATGAAGCATTCCATTCCAGTATAAACAAACTCCAATTTTATGGATATTCATCTGTGCCATGCAAGTTAGCTTCATACTAGCATGGAGCTGAGCCTGGTTGCAAAGTCCATTCCAGCAGAGTCCAAGCTGTGGTAAGTTCCAGCAAGTTGGAAAATGGTTATGGAATATATGTTTATCTTCTGAGGACAAGTAGAGCTGAATTTGGAGAGGCTCATAAGACTATAAACTGAGGCATAGAAACACCTTAGTTTAAAAAGGCCAATGTCTCTCACTGCATCTAGGGCCATAACTAGTCATCTTAACCTATGTCTTGTCACTGGATTATGAGTCACCATAATTATCAACTTTTACATTGCTTGACTTCACTTAAATCCAACTCACTTGCAAGTCAAGATATCACCCTCCTGATGTCTCCTTGGAGAAAGAAAGACAAACAACAACAACAAGAAGACATAGAGGAATTGAAATCTGCTACAAGGGAGGGAGTATCTGACACAGTTCACAATTTCTATATACACACACATACACACACATACATTCTCACATTTACTGTTTCCGCAGCACCAACATGGCTGGTCCTGATTTGTTAGGTAATTGGCATGCTTTGCTTAATAAATTGATATGTTCAGAAGCTCAAACCTTTGTTTCCTTGATCGTATCATCTTTCACCCACCACAGTATCCCCAGCACTATGGACAGTGCCTGGCACATAGGCAATTGACTGACTGATTGACACATACAAATCACCACATTTTTGGCAACGTTCTGGTGATAAGACTCTTCTGGGAACTTAGCTAAGTTGGCCCAACAATAGCAGTCATGGGCCTGTACTTAGAGGTTCTCTATCTTGGTAGGACCTGCCAGAACTTGTTTTGTACCAGCATAGCTTCTGGGATCCCAGGATCATCTCCATGGATTCATGAGACATCACAGGAGGAATTTAGCGGAGAAAATGATAGGCTGTTTCTAAAAAAAATAATAGAGGTCTCAAATTTGGGAGTACATGTAATGTGCAAAACTGTGATTTTGTATTTGTTTGATTTTGTTCATCTTCTAAATGCAATGGGCTTATTCTACTTACTTATAGCTAAAATTGCCGAGACCTGGATAAAATTGGCTGTCACCATGGTAGTGGAGGATTTATATCAAGGAGTTTAAAGCTTATTATTTTCTTTAAATACATTTCAATTATTTAGTCCTGGGGAGGTCTTGGAGACATGGCATATACTGAGATGTATAGGACATGAATGGAATGCTTGGTCATTCATGACTGGCAAGTAGAATAATGGAGTAGACACAGGACCGTACTGAGGGTTTAGCAGGGTGAGGGAAGAACAGGACTGCGTGACCTTGGTTTATGTGGTTAAAATGATAATTAGGACCAAGGGAAGGCTAAGAAATATGGTCTTTTGCTGGCCCAAGAATCACTCGACATTGACCTAAAAAGTGACTCCTGTATTGGAAGAGCCAATCAAGGCCTCCTGACTATTTCTCATTTGTGAAACAAATCATTGGGAAAGGGAAGGAAAAAGCTTTTATTAAGCACCCACAATGTGCCAGGCATTGTGCTAAGTGCTTTACAAATATTATATCATTTGATCTTCACAACAACCCTGAGAACTGGTTGCTATTATGATCTTTATTTTACAGTTTTGGAAGCTGAGGCAGAGTGAGGTTAGAAGACTTTCCCAGGGTCACACAGTTAGTGAGTATCTAAGTCTGTATTTAAATTCAGATCTTCCTTACTCCAGGCCCAGCTCTCTATCCACTGCACCACTTAGCTGCCATAACCTTCTGACCCAAACTCATGGCAGATCATATGGTAGCATAGGGCAGCAGGAACAGCATTGAACTTCAATAACTGACTTTGCCACTAAGCAAATTGAATCATAAATGCGAATATTTGGCAAATGCCACAAACCATTTCCAGTGCAAGTGGAACAAAGTATTCCTTCACTTAAGAGGTGGAGGAGAAAGATCTTCTTGTAGCTCAGTATGAGGCTGGGTTAGGAGGCCACTCTTTGGGAGAGGGGGATGGAGAGGGGGATGGAGAGGGAGAGTAGTTGGGGAGCTCAGCCTAGTCTATCATCTAGCAGCTTCTTATTTTCACTCATGATTCTTGCTAACTAGTGGCTAATCCCTGTTGTTTAACTGCTACCAATACCCTCTAAGTTTGGCATCATGGGGTAAAGCCGGTCACTCCACCCATAGCTATGGCCCTGGTATTACTTTACAATGTGATGTGAGAGAGCCAACTTAACAAATAATTTTTAGTGGGGACGTGGTGAAGTGTAAACAGAGCTCGGCACTGGGGTCCAGATGATGAAAAGCAGAGCCTGGGAAAGTGAAATGATTATTTTAAAGTCACAACTGGTTTGAAGCAGAGCTGGGAAAATAATCAAAATCTGACTTTAGGTCGAGTGTCTTTTCACTTTGCACTGGCCCATCCTCATACTTTGAATATTCCTCACCCCTCATCTCTGACTCTTAGAATTCATGGCTTCCGTGAAGATTCAGCTCAAAACCTGCCTTCTTCAAGAGGCCTTTCCTATGGTCCTTGCCTCCTCTCTCCTCCAGTTGCTAATGCCTTCCTTTCTAAGGTTACCATAAATACTCTGTAATTATCTTGAATGTACGTGTTCAGAAAAATGTCTCTCTCTTAGAATGTAAGCTCCTTGAGGGCAGCCACTTTTTTTTTGTATCCCTCGTGCTCAGTACAGTGGTGGCATATAGCAAATATTTAATAAATGCTTCTGTAACATCCTTCAGGGCCTGTCCTTCAGGGAACTACCCCACACCTGGGGTAGGACTGGGATAACACTTATGGAATGTATGAATAAATGAAAATGCATTTATTAAGCACTTAGTATGGGCTAAGCACTGTGATTGATGGAGGGATCTATCCTACAGTATGGATAAAAGTAAGAGTGGGACTTAGAACTGATTCAGAGAAAGAATTATAAGTTTCAACATTGTGTTAAATCAAGTTAAATTAGACTTAAAGACACATTATGCACTTGTCATTTAGCCCAGGAGATTTTATCTCTTCAGTGTGACTGAAAAAAAAATTGCCACCTACAGAAAACTAGGGAAGTAGTTTAGTGTTTACTTGGACCTTGAGTCAGGAAGACATGAGTTCAAATCTAGCTTCAGACACTAAATAACTTTGCCTCTGTTTGCCTCAGTATCCTCATTTGTAAAATGGGAATAATAATAGCACCTACCTCCTAGGGCTGTTGTGAGGATCAAATAAGAATATTTATAAAGTGCTTTAAAAACCTTAAGATATTATATAAACATTAGCTATCATTATTATCTTCAGTAAAGGAGCCTTGCCTAGTCACTGTCATGTGCCATGTGAACAACCCATAGCTGAGGAGGGATACTGGATGAAAAATGATTGATCCCAAGGTCACAGTCTAGAAAGAAAAGAAATCCATGGTCTCTTGAGGAATGGTATGAGCAGGAAGTTAGAAAGTGTGAAATCTAAGAAGAGCCTTTAGAGACCTTTGGGCAAGTTTTTATCTTAGCACTTGGCTCCAAGAAGCAGTGACAAAACCCAAACCATCATACTATCATCTTTTGGACAGCTCCAATTATCTGGAAGTTTTTTTCTCCTGATATCAACTAATAATAACAGTTACCATTTTATAGTGCTTTAAGTTTTGCAAAGCACTTTTATGTAAGTTATCACATTTGACCCTTATAACTTACCCTACAAGCCATTATTATCCCCATTTTTCAGATGAAGAGACTGAAATTGAGAGGTTAAACGCCTGGTAAGCATTTGGGGCAGAATTCACACAGATTTTCCTGGCTGTATCCCACTACATTGCTTCAGTCTTCCTTTCTCATTACATAGCTCCAGTGAATAGAAGTTGTGATGAGGCAAGAATAGACTTGATGTTAGGA
Organism: Vombatus ursinus; assembly: GCF_900497805.2. Lineage (NCBI taxonomy): Eukaryota > Metazoa > Chordata > Mammalia > Diprotodontia > Vombatidae > Vombatus > Vombatus ursinus. Next base: position 12,086,757 of record NW_020954587.1, on the reverse strand, counting down.
AAACACTTCCTAGCAACTAGAGGTGTCCAGAAGTAGAATGGGCTGCCTCAGTGAGGGTTTCTCCTGCCTAGAGGTCTTCAGGCAGAAGCTGGATGATGATTTGTCAGGTATGTTGATGATGATGATGGTGGTGGTAATGATGATGATGGTGGTGGTGGTGGTGGTGGTGGTGATAATGATGCTGGTTATGATGGTGGTGGTGATGATGATGATGATGGTAGTGATGATGTTGGTGGTGGTGATGAGGATAGTTAACATTTATATAGCACTTTAAGGTTTGCAAAGTGGTTCATAAATATAATCTCATTTTATGCTTGCAAAAACCCCAGGGGGTAGGTGTTAATGTTCTAATGGGGTATGGATTGGCCTTTAGGTGGCTGCTGAGATGCCTTTCACAGCTCAAAAATCCTGTGATTCTGTGATCTCTTGAGAATAGTGTGCAAATACTGCCTTCCCTCAAAATTTCATCTTATTGGGTGTCTTAATGGAGATACTTATGGTAAGAGTGTGGTTTCCCTTAGAAATTTCTAGTTTCTTTCCTTCTTTTTGGAGATTAGAGTAGTATTGCAGAAAGCACATTTGTCTCAGAACTAGAGGTCTTAGATTTTAATCCTAGTTCTTCCACTTATTGCATGAACTTGGAAAAGGCATCCTCATCTCTGTGAGCTTTTGCCTCCTCATTTACAAAACAACAATATTTATACTAGAGTTGTCATGAGAGAAGTGCTTTGTGAATCTTAAAGAGTTACATAAATGTGAGCTATTATCATGTGGTCATGATGAAATAGTGGAAATAAAACTACCCTTGGAGCCAATAAATACAAGTTAGAGTCCAGACACTGACACTTACTATCTAGGTAGCCCTGTGCTTACTACTTAACCTCTCTGGTTCTCACTTTTCTCACCTGTAGAATGGAGATAATAAATAATATTGGTACTACTTACCTCCCAGAATTATTGTGGGGGAAATTTTGTGGAAGCAAATGCTTTTGTGTACTTTATATCTGAGAGATACTATCTTTTGTCTCATTTCATTCTTTAACACAACCTTAGTTCTATACGGATCTTTTTGGCAAATAGTTTCCTTTTACTGCATAGGGGCCCACACTAATTTTTTAAGACTCTCTTAGTGACCTTTGATATGATCAATTATGGTAAACTGCTACTATCTTTTATAGGAGTGGAGGCAATTGCTCCGTTACTGTCTTGGAGAAACTGATAACTGAGACCTATTCACACCCTCTGATTGTAAGCAATCTCCACTATAGCTTTGCTTGGTGTATCCTAGATGCCTTTCAAGACACAGTAAAATCTGTTACCCAATAACCATTCCACTGATAATACCCAGTCTATTGGGCAAATAAATTCCCTTCTCTGTGTCTTAGTTTTTTCATCTTTAAAATATGGGAGTTTAATTAGATGATCTGAAATGTCCCCTCCAGCTATAACAACCTAGGAGTCTATGATGGACCCTGTCCCCCTCATCCCTTAGGCAAGAGCATCTCTGTTGTCCTCCCTCCCTTATGAGCACTTGAGGAGTCCAACTATTCATTTATCCTTTACCAAAGATCCTCATCTCTCTTCAACCTTGAGGAGGGATGCATATGAAGTAGAGAGAGGAAGGGAACATGGACTATATAGCCAAATAAATCAAATCAACCCTTGTGATCAATGGTGTGAAAGATGTGGCAATAAGATTACACTCACATTCCAATAACTGTTGCATGTGAGGAGGCATCTAATCTTTTTATGGTGGAAATGAAAGAGCATTGAATTTGAAATCAAAGGATCTGAGTTCAAATCCAACTTTGAAACTTACTACTTATGGAACCTTGGACAGCCCACTTATATTTTTGACCTTCACTTTCCTCATCTGTAAAATGATAGGATGGCACTAGATGACCTCTAAAATCTCTTCCAACTCTAAATTTATGAGCCTATGACCTAGGTTTGAATCACGGCTCTGGTATTAACTAACAGTATGATCTTAGAAAGGTCTCTTAACTTCTCTAGGTCTCGGTTTCTTTCTTTGTAAAATGTAGGAACTGGACAATGATAAATGACTGAATGACTTCTAGCTCCAAATCTATCATCTTATGAGTCCAAATACTAATTAGGCAGAAAAGTCCATATAAGTGTAAAAAATAGTCTAATTATATATAATAGCTATTATTATTGTGATTAATTATATATGCAGGAATGTATATGGTCTGACTCATATCAACTGAGAATTAAAGGGTTAACTACATCCCTGCAGAGGAGGCAACACATCTACCTGAACTTACCCATGCAATAAATCAATGACTTCAATGGGGCAGAAGGAAAATGAATAGATTCTTTTTGTTCTAATACTGGGGAAATATATCTCCAAACAGTATTATCATGTCTTAGCTGGCAGAGACTTTTACTCTAGCTCTAGTTTTTTGATGAAAGGTTTTAGAAAGACAAGTTCAGTTGTTGCTGTTGATATCACAAGTAAGGTATCAGGAAAACCTGCATTTTAAATCTGAAACTTCTCCATCTTTTTGCCTTTTTGTTTTTTAAAGGCAAAGCTTGACACTTTTGTGACAAACTTGAGGCTCTCTCCTATAATTTTTTGCTGTTGGAAAGGAGTAGGAGTCAGAGCTGTTCAGCCTCAGTCAGACAAACTTGAACTAAATTCAGGGAGGGGATAGGGTAAAGAAGTCCTACAGAGGTTAGTATTCTCATATCTAATGTCCAAGACCTAATATTGGGTAATGCAATAGATAATTAGCTGGATCTGGAGTCAGGAAGACCTGAGTTCAAATCCTGTTTCAGATATTTACCAGCTTTTTGATTTTGGGTAAGTCTCAAACTCAGACTGGCTCAGTTTCCTCAACTGTAAAATGGGGATCATACTAACACATTCATCACAAGACTGTTGTAAAATTTAAGTTATATAGTGTTTGTAAAGCAATATAGTGTTTGTAAAGCCTGGCACATAGTAGGTGCTTGATAAATACTTGTTCCCTTCCCCCTTTCTATTATTTAGCTTATTTATTATAATATATTTATATTTTTTATTATATATATTTTATTTATATTATTTATAAATTATAACACATTATCGTGTTTCTGCTTTAACTTGACAACCTTCCTTCTCTATCAAATGACAATTTGAAAGATGGACTGCAACTAAAGAGTCTTCCTTTCTCATTGCCTTCACCCTTCTATTGATTAGTACCAAATCCAAGAAAGTCAAAACCAAAACAAAACAGAACAAAAACAACAGTGCACATTGCAGTAGGTACTTTCCTGGGCCTTCCCAGAGGCCGGGAGATCAAAACGAATTCGAAAGCTAAAGAATGTTCTGCAACCTGAGCTGCTTTTCATTCCACCCACAGAAAGGAAAATTCCAGGAGGTGGAATTTTAACCATTTGAACCACAGGCAAATGTTGGGAAGAAATGAATGTTGTCTTGCAAATATAAAAATAAAACCATGGAATTCTTTCTGCATTAAAAAAAATATGTCTGTAGGCAATTATAATTTGTGATCAAGAGACTTTTTTTTTTTTTACAAGCTATAGTCCAAAAGTATCATTTGCCTGTTGCAATGATTCTTAATCTTCAGTCCATGGATGAGATCTGTGGATAGATTTCAGGCATAGATAGTGGGCTTAGATAGGAAAAAAAATACATCTTTATTTTTACCAATTGCTAACTGATATTTAACAAATTTTTTAGCTATTTAAAAACATTATTCTGAGACAGAGTCCATAGATTTCACCAGATTACCAAACGGGTCCATGATGCAAAACAGATTAAGAACCCATGGCCTGTAGAGGCACAGAGTTATATCTATTAGGCAGGTGTTGTGTCTATTAGGAAAACTTGGGTTTGAATCACGTTTCAGACATATTCTAGCTGTGAGACCCGAGATGAACCACTTAATGTTTCTGAGACATCTGGAGGCACTATAGTATCATGGATAGAAAGCTAGTCTCAAAATCATAAAGTCCTGGGTTCAAGTCTTTCCTCTGACATGTGGCTATGTAACCCTGAGAACTCTCTAAAATTAGGTTGCAGAGGAGGTAATAACCTGTTCTAGTAGTGGCACTTTCCTCACTAGGTGTATCCTACATGGATGGAAATTATAGACTTGATCCAACTCCCCTTTTCCCAAATGGGAATAATAATAGCACCTACATCACAGAGTTGTTGTAAGGATCAAATGAACAAATATATGTAAGGTGATCTGTGAACCTTAAAGAGCTGTATAAATGTGTACTGCTACTCTGATTGCTCCCACAAAGTCATGCTTTTTCAGATTTGCATTCAGATTGGATGGAGGAAGTGGGAAGCCCCAGTGAGTAAGGCTAGAGGCGCTGAAACCAGAAGTAGTAGATGATGGGAGCAATGGGAAAAAAGGTTCTGGAAAGGGCCTGACATGGCAGCACTCTACTATGGTATGCCTTAACAGATGTTGGGCTCAGCCTTCAAAACTGATAGACATTAGAATTCCAGGAGTGGATAACTCCTAGTAAGATCAGTTTCATAATCATATGATATGAATCACAATTCATAAAATCAGTTTCATAATCATATGATGTGAATCATGATTCATAAAATCTTTCAAAGTTGTATCAGGTTTTGCCCACTTGAAAGATGTGAAACATTTGGGTCCTCATCAGAGTTAGAAAACACTGCCCAGATGCATGCACAAACACAAACTTTCCACCTACTTTAGTTTTCTCAATTGGGTTAGCAATTATTATTTTTTATTTTTTTATGTTGGCAGTCACTCATATTGGATCAAAAAAGTTTGAATTTTCTCCCTTGAGCCTTACTGGTTAAACCTAGATGCTATTTACAATGTGTTATGGTGAATACAGTGCTAAACTTGAAGTTAAGAAAAGGTGACTTCAAATCCTACCTGAGACATTTAGATTAGCTGTAGGATCCTAGCAATAAACTTAACCTTTATTAAGCTTTTTATTCTCTTTTCTGTAAAATGAGAAAAATTGTACCTATAGCACTGACTTCACAAAGTTGTTGATAATCAAATGGAAAAAAAAACATATGTAAAGTGTTTTGCTAGATCTAATGTGCAAAAAAAGTCTTTTTATAGAAATATCATTGTTCTCATCTTGTTCAATGGAGTTTCAGACAGAAATCGTCCTGGTACAAGTCACTATACTCTTTATTTTTCTTTTATATTTAATGTTCTGTGGATGAATACATAGTTAGATAAAATAACTATTTTTGCAGTTATTTTAGGAAGTATTAGTTTGTAAATTCATCCTCTGCAGGCTCACTGAAAGCACTCTTGGTACAACTCCCTTAACAGACAACATGATGGAGATGATAAGTACTCATACCATTCTCACATGAATTTGACTTTTTTCCACTAAGTCTCTATATTTTGAAAGCTTTTTGCACCACGGAGCATGGAAGTCATGAGTATTTGGTATGACAATATCTATTACAAATATTATTCTTAAGTTTTTATGGATCATTGCTACATCCAAGGTAATTGTGGGCAATAGTTTGGTCTCTAATAATATTCCAGTTCCAGTACACTTTATTGGTAGAATTCTCAAGGATTTTTTGAAGTCTATATCTGTAATATGTGGATTTGTCATCTGTCAGCCTCTGAAAGACAGCAACTTTTTAAAGTATAATTCTAATCACCATGTCATGTCTTGCTAGGTACTTGATAAGTGCTGAATTCCATAGCCTACAGTGATATGTTACACAGTTTCTATTGTTTCTTTTCATAATCTGCATTGGTTGCTAAATTGAAGCTTATTTTTGCATTATTTACTAAGTTGAAGTTTTATTATTTTCCATATGCAAATATTCACAACTCAGTCATTTGTTCGATGCTTTGTTTCTGATATATTGTTATATGAGTTCATATGAATGTTGCTCAGAGGGGCCTTTTGATTCCATCCTTGGACCTTAGCTATTTCATAGATTCCATTCAGAGGTAAACTGCTTTTAGTTATGTAAGATAAGTGCAATTGAGTGTACATGTAATCTACTTATCTACTTTTTCTATCATTAGTGTCATTAGCCTTATCTTTTTCTAATTTTTATGATGGGATTCAGATAGAAATGACTGGAACATATCCCTTTTCTGCCATTATTTTCATATATTATCTTGCAGACTATTGCAAAGGTGGGTAAAATGCATTGTATAATGAAACAAGAATATTGGGATGTAAGTTCATCTTCTATAGACTCACTAAAAGCACCATTGGAATAACCCCAACATCATACAGAATGATAGGAATGGCATGTTCTCACCTGGCTTGATTTTTTTTTCTACTAAGCTTCCATATTTTGAATGCTTTTCACTCCACGTGGTTTGGGGGTTATAATTATGAAGACCTCTATTTAAAATAATGTTTTTAAAATTTTTCTAGACTAATATCAAGAAATTGTGGGTAATAATTCTGTCTGTCATGATGCTCCACCTCCATTACATTTTATTTGTTGTATTTCCAAAGTGGTTTTCAGGTCTGTATGTGTCTCATGAGAATTTGTTGACAGTTATTATTATTTATTTTTAAAGATAAGCTTCTCATGTATAATTCTAACCATTTGATGGTGTCTTTCTAGGCATCTGGTAGATGCTAAATTTTTGCAACCTGCGGTGATATTTTGTACTGTTTCCACGACTTTACTATCTAGTATTCATCAACAAATACATTCAGTCTTCTTAAGGTAGCTTTTATGTAATTTCTGGTGGCAAGGTTCTGCATTACCATTACAAACCCTTATGTTTCCATGATAAAATCTGTACAACAGTAATTTGTTCAGTACTTTTTTGTTGATAAATTGTTAGGTTCATGTAGATGTTCCCCTTGGAGTACCTTTTGATTTCACTCTTAGGTCTTAACTGTTTCATAAGATCCATCTGGAGATAAACTATTTTTGGTTACATTTGGCACATCTTGTGCCATGTGAACCAGCGCCATTTATCTGCTTTCAACTTTTACTATTGCTTGTGAAGTGAGATCTGTTTGTTCTCACAATATTTCTACTAACTTTTAACTTATTTATCCTGTTCTTTGCGAACATCTATCAATCTTTTCTTCTTTTTGATGAAAAAGTATTACTATTTCTATAGCCATATTGAGGCTTAGGTTTTGTTAACATTTTATGGAATTTTATTTGGACATCTTCTTGATTCATTGTCCTTTTTACTATGTTCAAAGTATATATTAAGACTGTTATTGTGTAAGTGTTAATTGCTTTATATGTGTCATTCCCATTATGCCTTGACTTTAGAATGCCAGTCAATCTCTGAACATACTAACCCTCAAATTTCTTCTTGTTGGCTTTGTGTTCAATGTGTCTTTTTTTTTTTTTTTTTGCTAGGCAATGGGGTTAAGTGACTTGCCCAGAGTCACACAGCTAGTAACTGTGATGTGTCTGAGGCCGGATTTGAACTCAGGTCCTGCTGAATCCAGGACCAGTGCTCTATCTACTGTGCCACCTACCTGCCCCTCAATGTGTCTTTCTTAAAGGAGACAAAGTCAATTTGACTTTTGGATTCAAGCTGAAAGCCTTCAATCTCTCTTCTCTCTTACTGCAAATTAGTAATTTTAAACTCACCGAGTCCAAATGACATTTTGATATCACTGGAGAAAGTTTCCACAAGGTGAAGTAACTGTTTAGCATGTTCTATGGAGAAATATAACTTGATGTCATGTTATCTATGTAATCAAGTGCAGATGTAAACCAGGGTTCAAGCTTGGAATATTTGCATGATACTTTCCTAATTGATGGACAGAATAATTACCTAACACTACATGTCTGTATAAGGGACAAAGTTGGTGAGAGTTTGGAAGAGCAGAAAATTTTATCTTTGCTTCCAGCTTTGAGGGAGAACACATGTGATCCCTTCAGGGAGAGATCACTGTAGAGAGAGAGAGAAGAAAAAAAAAACTTTAGGAAGCAGCACATATGTAGAGGAGCTGGCACCATGACTTTCCCTGATTGCCAGCTTTCCTCCCTAGAGACTTTGGGGAATTTTCCCTTGGATGACAGTGGGGTCTTTCTCTCAGTTCAACTGGCATGTGTCGTTATGGGTGGAAGAGTTCATTTACTCTGCATATTGCCTGGAATATTCTAATCTATATAACGTCTCTGAATTCTGTTTGCTCTCTACTTTGATAATGAAATTTATTTGCTATTCATTATTTGAGGTGGTCTTTTGGGTAACTAACATTTGGTGAAAAGGGAAAAATCTTTAATTATAAGCTTAGCACATTCCTTCCCTTTAAAGGGATAACAGCCAAGAGAGCATCTTGAAACTAAGAACAAAATCATTCCCCCTAGACTAGCAATATTGGGGGTTATAAAGTAGATATAATTTTAGTCCAGTACTCTTTTTCTGAGAGGAATAGAGTGATTGAACTTGTGATCCCAATCTTCTGTTCCACTTTAGCAAGGAGTCAAAATCTTCCTCGGAGATGATAGGTGTTTGTCATATCTGACTCTTCATGACCTCATTTAGAGTTTTCTTGGCAAAGATCCTGTAGTGGCTTGCCATTTCTTTCTCCAGCTCGTTTTACAGATGAGGAACTGAGGCAAACAGAATTAAGTGACTTGTCCATGATCACACAACTAGTGTGAGGCTGGATTTGAATTCATGAAGATGAGTTTTCCTGATTCCAAGCCCAGTGCTCTATCCATTGCACCACCTACCTGCCCCTTGAAGGTGTGTATGGGGGGGCAAGACAAAATTCCAGAGATATCTATTCATACCTCTCTATGAGCCACATTTAGACAAACCTATGTGGATATACACATAAGCTGTATGTACACAAACATACCTTATAATTAAAATGATATTGTCATATGATTTTTCTCTTTGACCTGAAAGCCATACTCATTTTTCTTTTAAAGTGATATAATGGATTTGGTATTAAGCAAAAATATAGCATAGATAATATTGTTTCCTTGGAAGATGTCATATATTATATCAATTGTTCTTGACTTTATTACATTGGTGATGTGTTTGAAGTAGAAAATTATCTTCCTTGTGGACATCAAAAATTCTAGCATTTTAACTAGGCTGGGATCTGGTTTTTATTTTTATTTTTTTTTCAGTACATGACTAAGCAGACAATTCTCTAAGACTGTAAGTTGCAAAGAAGGTGCCAATCTGTGTTGGCAGAAGAAGATCCTCACTGGTGGTTCCATATCCTGATGACATCATAGGTCTGGTTTCTTCCTTCTCCCCTCCCACACACCAATGTCTCATCCTTAAGGGCGGAACTGAGTCAAAGGCTTGATGGTAAGTCAACAAAGGTGAAGAGCCTTTTGGGGCAGCTTATTCGTAACTATTAAATTGATAATTGCTCTTTATTCCTAGGACATTTTGGCATACCCTTTTTGACCAATATATTTTTCTTCTAAATATATATACATATTTGAGCGAAAGAAGTGAAAATACTTTGTATAAAGTATGTCAACATCTAATTGACCTGTTGAGGGGCCTCTGGTATTGTCTTTCGGTAATAAATATGTGATGCCTTCTGTTAAGAGACATGGAATCAGGATTGTATTGGAGAGGCAGTTTTTAAAGTGTTTTGCTAGTAATTTGTACACGACTAAAGTGTTTAAGACAAAAATTATAAATCTTTAACTAGACTTGCTATTTTACAGTTTTGCAGATAAGCTAAAGTTTCAGCAACTTTGATGTACCTGTTCTGTTGTCCAGTATCTTAATGGTATGTACTTTTTTTTTTCTCATTTGACCAACTGCCACTTTCATTGTGTTAGACTCCTTTAGACATATAGAAATTTTCCTTTGTCCTTCTTTAAGGGTTATCTCTTCTCTATTTTTTTCTTTTCAAGCCTCTATATTAGAGATTTTAAACTTTTTTCTTGTTTCGTGGACCCCCTTGGAATCAGGTGAAACTCAAGGACCCCTTCTCAGAATCATGCTTATTTTTAAAAAATTCATAATTGGAGGAAATGCCATAATACATTTATTTTGTGAATATACAGATACAGGTTTTTTCCTCATCAAAATTCACAAGGATCTGTGGACCCCAGCTTAAGAGCCCCTGATCTATAATCTTTTGACTATGGGTCTTTTGATTGATATAGATTTTTGGGGGGGGGGGGGTGTTGTGCTATTTTTACTCCTTATATCACCTTAAACTTTGGCTTTTATTTTCAAATGTTGATTAAGGGTATCAAGCGTTTCTGTTCCACTTTACTTTTTTTTAATCTGATTTTATTCCTCATGTTTCTTTTTTTGTTGTCATAAAAACCTGTTTCAAAGTACTTTTTGCCAAACACTGTGGGAGAATGTGTTCATTCATGTTAGTTACAGAAGATTCAATGTTCATGTCCACATGTGGCATGATCAGCAATTGAGTCCTTGTTTCAGCTTCCAGTGGCCTAGCTCCCAAAGATCACTCCTTTCTCATAGAGGCAGGTTCCCCTAGGAATGAACCCAGTCAAGTTTCATGCGTGGTTACAGAACAGGGAGTGGTATGATAATCTCAGACCTTGTGGTGACTCTGTGATGGTGCCTCAAGGCTATACCTGCTTTGGTGGTCAGGGCCAGCTGCACTGAAGCATTTCCAGCGAGTGGGTTATTTCTTATTTGTCCCACTATTTATCTTGCCTTTCTGTGTTACCAGAATACAAAAGGGTGCTGCTTACTTCAATGCCCCCTTTGTCAAAATGATTATCGTGACAATTCTGAGAAGGGCCAGCCTATAGTCCTATGCTAACACTTCTATTTCTTAGATTCTTAGGAATAGTTAATCACCTTGGCCAGGGGCTAGCCTAATCAGTGGTATTGCCATGGGCCAATTGGCTCACATTTCTGTGCTCCTACTAGGCCTTCACAGCTACCAGAGCAGCCTCAGGGGACACAGAGTCCCCACCTCACCAGTATTTCCTTACTTATTTGTTCCCACCCACCTCCATGATATGGACAAAGGGTTGATCATTATTGTTATTGTTGTTGAACACTTGAAAATTAAATTGAACAACCCTCTCTCAACAATGTATGTGTGAACTAGCCAACTGGGGAGGAAATGCAAGCTTTTCAGTCATTTGCCCAGAAATAGGTAAAGGGACAGAAATTATGAAGCCTCAAACAAGAGGGTATTTTTTTCATCAGCAGATTAGGAGCATGAGTTTGTTTTTGTATTACTACATAACAGCTCTCATGTCTATGAATAACACCATGTGATAAAGTGGACACTTTCTTCTTATCACTTTGCAGTTTTTAAAAGTTAGCCTGCAAGCATATGTTCATTTGCGGTATATTGCTATTGAGGAGCAGACTGGCTTTTCTTAGGCTTCTTCTGGCTAAAGGACACCAGCAGATGGTGTTCTTTGATTTTTGCATCATCATTCACATGCAACATTTTTTTAAAGGTCAAACTTCTTCATCTGTAAAATGGCACTGGGTACTTTGGACAGGTCCGTTCCAGGTGTAGATGCTATGACTTGCTTCTCTTTCTGTTTCGACCCTACATGACCTACAATAACTCTATCCCTAAACTAAAGAAGACAAATAGATTCCAAAGTGGCAAATACACTTTGCTAGGTGCTCTAGCTCTAATTGTGATGTAAATAAACACAGAAGCCTCTCCAGCTAAGGTGTCTGTGTTTCTACTTTATATCTATCCATGTTGTCCTGGTTCTGGTGGTAAGATTGCATATGGGGGTACTTTTCTCTCCCCCTTCTCATTACTCTGGTCTACCATGATCAAGGGAATTCTTCCCAAAGACCAAATTCCTATCCTTTTCCCCACAGCAATTTTGGTTGGTGGGTGTGCGACACAATAACCCTTTCCCTTCCAAATATATGTCATAACTGTTTAGAAGTTTGTAAGCATAGCAAGAAAATAAAAGGGTAGGAAAATGGCTTCAAATTGCTTTTGCTGTCCTAGGAAGATGTGATGGGAAGGTCATGACTCAAGACCCTTTATTTCACTTTCATGTAATTAGATTTTATTTAGGACTGCTCAGCTTCTATCATCTCCACCCTCACTCTTTGGGTCTCTGCTTTCTGATGTCTGTAGATATCAAAGAAGGGTATCTCAAGTATGTTGTACCACCCTTATAATCCCTAATCCCAGGGTGTGGTGCTTCCAAAGAGAAGGTTTAGAGAAGTCCCAGAGGAGTGGAAAGGGGGTTCTTATTTAAAGAATTGCCTTTTTTTTGTTGAGGGCTCCATAAGGTTAAATAATCAGCTTTGCACATGAATAGGAGTAGGAAGAGGTAGATGGTAGGAGTAATCTAGGATTGAAGTGGAGTTTATCAATGTCTCCCTTAAACTGTGGCACCTAGAACACAAGACATCAGATGAAATTTGACTGGGGTGGAGTATAGAGGGGCTGTTGTCTCCCAACATAAAAGGCAACTCTTGAGTATGTTCAGTCATTTCAGTTGCTTCTGACTCTTTGTCACCCTGTGGACCAAAGCACACATACCATTGCCATCCATTGGGTTTTCTTGGGGCAGACAAAACAGAAGTTAAGTGACTTGCCCAGGGTCACACAGCTAGTGAGGGTCTGAGGTCAGATTTGAACTCAGGTCTTCCTGATTCCAGGCCAAATACTCTATCCACTATGCCACATAGGTGTCAGGAAGCCTAGGTTCAAATCCAGCCTCAGCTATGTGACCTTAGGCAAGTCACTTAACTTCTGTTTGCTTTGATTTACTGGAGAAGGAAAGCAGTGGCATAAGAGAATTTTAGTATACCCACCATTTTGTCTGGGACAGCAGGTGAATAATTAGTGGAAGCATTTTGAATTTAGCTGAATCATCTAACTTTAGTTCTATTGCTGTCTAGTTATTTCTTGTTGGCTGTTTGCAGAATTTCATCTTGAGATAATCAGCTTTAGCTCAAGTATTTCCTGATATGTACGTCTTCCCCTTCTGTTATCAGTTCCTTGATGTGTAAACTTTTATCTTCCCATTTATCTACTATAAAATCCCAACCATGTCCTTCTTACTGATATAATTGAAGACTATAAGAGTTTTGGAAATCCTACTGTGGCTCATTGATTATTTGGATATCATGAGCTTAAGCTGAGCATATAATAAACCAGTTATTAAAATGTCTTTGTGTGTTGCTAACTATGATTGGCAGCTGTACTTATCAGTGCATCCCTGAATATTTTTAATACCAGAAGCAATGCCTCTCTTACTTAGGCCCAAGCCTGCATTAGCATTTTTGACTACCCCAGCACACTGATGATTTGTTATAGTTCACTAAAATCCACAGATCTTTTTTGGACAAACCATTATCACCTGTTCTACTGCTCATACAATGAACGACTGGGCACTACCAAATATGTCTTTTTGAAATCATAGAGTCATGGAACTTTCAAAGTAGAAAGGAATGATAAAGTTGGAAGAGACCTCAGAGTCATTCTAAACCAAAGTCCCATCCCCATTTCACAGATGGAAAAACTGAAGTCCAAGGGTACAGAGGTAGTAAACATCAGAGACAATGCTCTTTCTACTATGCTATGCTATCCTCTTGGTCCTTAGATATGAGTGTACTCTAGAAGATGACTGAAAAAAAGTATTCTTTGTGAATGTGGCTTATCCAAAACTAATTTTTAATTTCATCTTCAGTTTCTATCTAACCTAAGCATTCTCAAGTGCCCCCCCCCCCCTTACTGTGTGTTAGTACAGGTTCTGGAAATGCAATCCTATTTCAGTGTTAACACCTGCTCTAGACTATTCCTCCAAATTGAACTCACACTCACAGGTTGGGTCCCCAGAAGGGGCCTGCTATCCTGCATTCTAGGGATAATCCTATAGGTGGTGATCCCTACTACTGCAGTTTATGAGTCCTCACTGACAATATGCTTCCTATTTAAAATCAGTTAGTAGGTTTTGTAAGCTTTAGCAAAGGCATTTACTAAGATGGTACAGTAAGAACAGTAGGTATAAACCATTCCTCTTATAACTATGGAGCTCATTCTCCCATTAATACCCACAAAGTCCATAAGAAGAGTGAGTTCAAAGTTAGAGTGCAATGATGGTGAAGGTACAAATGTGGAATACACATGTAGTAAAAGCACCTCATAATTCCCAGGAATGCAGAGCTTGGAAAGCCTTTCCCACTTCACAGTCCTCATTCAGGACCCCTTGGGTACAGTATTTCTCCAGGGATATTGCTCACCTGGGTTCTTGGGGTATGTTCCTCCCTATATTTAACTGTTGATTGGCAGCTGTTTCCTGCTTTGTGTGACTGTCTCTTTGTATCTGCATTTGTCTGGAGTGTATAAATGTACTCTTTGTCAGATGCAGTGTTCCCTACTATTCCAGTAGATTCAATGAGGAAGGGAGAAAATGAAATCCCATCTCCTTTCTGTCCTCTGGCACTGGCACATGCATTTCCTCCTACAACTTCCTCAAACTCTCAAATACAAATTCAAACTCAACTGTTGAGTGGCTTATTTCTTTATATAAGGGCTCAACAAGTGTGACTGATTTTCCTAGTCAATCATTAGACATTTCCTGTGTGGTGTCAGTTGCTTTCATCCAGTGACCAAGACCTATTATATTCTCAAGATGATTAAGGAAGCTTTTCACACATTGCAGTAGCAAAAGAAAAATCCTTAACACATTCTCTATACATAGTGATTATATTCTGGACATTCTGTGGCTATATCAACTGAGATGAGAACTCCTTCCTGAGCCAGAAAGGTAAATCTGCAGCTAAAAATTAAAGCAAAAACAAAACAAAAACAATGTTAAGAATGACTTATCTATCCAATGCATGAAATATTTCTAGATGTTGACTACACTATGTTGACTATACCATGATCCATACACTGGTGTTGGTGACAGTCTGTATTCCTAAATTTCCTCTATTGACATAGATCTTTGTCAGTTGATGGTATTCCAAAATCACTTGTAACTATGTTTAGTTTTTTTACCAGATTGTTGATTTAGTCAACATTCTTGTGAACTTTTCTCTTCGGAGAAGTGTGTTTGTTGAATGTTTGTGACACTGAGCTCAAAACTAGACCACAAAAAATTTCATAGCAATATTCAACATCTCATTCTCAAATCTCACTGAGCACTTTCTTTTCTAACTCTCTAAAGCACTTATCTCAGTAGTGTGCTGCAGAAGCTCAAGCTAGCTAGTGAAAGTCCATTAAATTTTGAAATTTTTTACTGTGAGCATTTATACCTCATTGTTGATATTGAGACATTTTTCAGTTGTGTCTGACTCTTTGTAACCCCATTTGGAGTTTTCTTGGCAAAGATGCTGAAATGGTTTGCCATTTCTTTCTCCAGTTCATTTTATAGATGAGGACACTGAGACAAATAAGGTTAAGTGACAAACCCAGGGTCACACAGCTAGTATCTGAGGTCAGATTTGAATTTGGGAAGACTAGTCCTCCTGACTTCAGAACCACATTCTTATCCACTGTGCCACCTAGCTGCCACCTCAAAAAATTGGCAAATATTACAAATCAAGACCTGATTTATTATCTTGTTGATTGTTTAGATGTAAGGAAGTAATGAAGAAAATGTTAATAATTCATATTAAACTTCAAATGTCATGTCTGCATTTCCAGAGAGCCGATTTTTAGTAATTTACCAACACACCTTTACTTATTATGAAATATTGAAGTCTCTTTGTTGATACCTTATCTTCTGAGCAGACTGCAGGCTCCATGAGGGTAGAGATATTATTGTATCCAGACTGTGTCTCCTCCAGACAGCAGCCCAGTACTTTCATAGATTTTCAGCTGAAAAGGACCTCAGAGGTTATCTAGGACAACCCTCTCATCTTACACATGGGGAAAGTGAAACTGGAACGTTGCGTGATTGGCCCAATGTCACAAAGCTGGTAAGTGACAGAATTTGAACCAAGTCTTCTGACTCACCATAAATGCTAAAGAAAAGTTTGCTGTATCTTTTTGTAATACATTGCATTATACTATTAACGAATTCCTCATTAAAGCAAGTAGAGCCTTTAATCTACAGTCATTTGCTAGCAAGTTAGACTCAAAGATATTTTTGGAGAAATGCTGTGGAAAAGAGATTAAAATCAAGCTTTGAAGACTGAATTCTGGAGGCAGTCCCCAAGGCACACAGAGATGCCTTTATTTGGGGAACTAGTTAAAATTCAACTGTTAATATGAATTATTGCCTGCTAGTAACAGTTAAGGCTCTCCCTCAAGTTCTCTGTTGGTGCCTCATTGTGGTGTGGAGGTGGCCATGAGTTCTTTTTAATGATATGCTAGTGGAGAGAAAATTATGGAAGGTCTTACAGAACAGGAAAAGCTTTAAATAGATTCTGTGAATGGGTCTGTGTGTCAATTGTATCGAGGCCAGTCTCGTTAAGTTCCTGGAGGTTCACCACAAGAAGCTTACCACCCGGGGATGACCCTTTTGGGCCACAGTATCTCCTAAAAACATCCCCTAATCCAAAATAAACATAGCTAACACTTTTAGAGTGCTTTAAGTTTAGTAAAGCAATCTACAAATATCATCTTATTTGATTCTCAGAGAACCCCACAGGTGCTATTATCTTCATGTTACAGATGAAGAAAGTGAGGCATTACACAGATAGTATCTTGAGGTTGGATTTGAACTCAGGTCTTTTTGAATCTACTGTGCCACCTAGTGGCTTAATGGAGGGTTTATGAATTGTGTGAGTGGAAGAAATACCAACACTGATGAAATCACAGATCTTTGAAGTATTGACATAAGTAATAACTAAGCACAGAATGCACTTTCCCAATGTCTCCCAGAAGGTTCTTTTACAAAGAAAAGCAGGATGCACTCAGTGAATGCTACCACATTATCATTTCTTTGTCAACCTCCAGACTGGAGGAGAACTCCTAAAGGCTGTCAGAAACTTAGGCCCACAGCTTGGAAATGAGAGCATCCCTGACAATTTGTTCAAGTAAAATTTACAAATTAGTTCTGAAACTGTCCAAGTTCCTCTTCCTAAGAACCAAATTTCTAGGAGAAGGAGGAGGGGGAGGAAAAGAAGGAGGAGAAGAAAGAAAAAAGAAAGAGAAAAAAATCAATTACTCCACTCTATTAGCTACCTGCAAGGCTGACTTACACAGATATTAACTTAAAGTTTGAATTTAGAAACTCTTGATGATTTTTCTTACATTGCTAACACTTCCCCACCAACCTCCCTAAGACCCATAGATCTGGATTTGGAAGAAATTTCAGAGACCATCCAGCCCAACTCCCTCTTTTTATAGATGAATAACCTATGTGATTTATCAAGGGAGGAAGCATCAGAAGTGGGTTTTAAACCCAGGTCCTCCAACTCCACAGCCAGCGTGCCATCCATACTACCTTGTTACAAAGGATAATGTAAGGACAGATCAGTGCTAGCCCAGAAGCAGGGATATCCTCTCTCACCAGGGGGCCTCAGCTCTAGGCTGGAGCACACCCGGCAGGTTTAGGCCTATGGGAGCTTGGCCTTTAAAGAGAAAGGTAAGGCTTTTTTCTTTGTTCTCCTGTTCTTTATGGCTCCCACTCTGGAATCCCAGGGAAAAATCACTCAAAATTTAATTCTGGATCAAGTCTATGGTTTCTCCCAGAAGCAATTAGAAAGATACTCAATATTTTGTGCAAGTCTTTCTATTGAGCTCATAATTTCTTATAGCACAGTAGTATTCCATCACAATTATATACCGTAACTTGTTCAGCTATTCCGCGCTTGATGGGCATTTCTAGTTCTTTGTCACCACAAAGAGAGCTGCTATAATGAAGAGTGAAAAGAGCAGAACCAAGAGAATATTGTATACAGTAGCAGTAATATTATTTTAAGAATGAATTTGAGTAAGTCATTTTGACTATTATAAATACCCAAATTAACTATAAAGGACATATGAAGAAAGATGCTATCTGCATCCAGAGAAAGAACTAATAAAAGTATTATAGAATAATTATATGTGTATGTGTGTGTGTGTATATATACACATACATATACATATCTCTATATATATTTGTACCTAATGGTAGCCATCTCTAGGGCGGGAGAAGGAACAGGGAAGAAAAAAAGAAATTTATATGATAATTTTATTATATATTTAAAAGGAACAGGCAAGTTGTACATAATAGATTTGCAGTTTCATGTGCAATCATCTTTTTTTATTATGCTGTGTTATAATGGAAATACTTGTTTTACTCCATAAATTAAAAATAAAATAAATAAATGTAAAAAAGGCACTCAATATGCAAAGGGCGGGAGAGTGTCAAATAAAACACAGCTATTTCCTCTACACAAAAGATTTCCAAGGGCTCACTGACAAAGTTTTAAAACATAAATTGTATTGTTGTTCAGTCATTTCTGATTTTATGACCCTACTTGGGGTTTTCTTGGCAAAGATACTGGAGTGCTTTGCCATTGTCTTTTCTAGTCCATTTTACAGATGAGGAAACTGAGGCAAACAGGGTTAAATAACTTGCCCAGGGTCCTACAGGTAGTAAGTGTCTGAGGCCAGATTTGAACTCATGAAGATGAGTCTTCCTGACTCCAGGCATTCTATCCACCATGCTGCCTAACTGCCCCTAAAACATAAATAGTATTCCACAACTCCTATTATATTCTCCTGGAAGGTTGGTACTTAAAACGTTAAATCATGAAATATTTTGTGGAATGAATGAATAGCAATGTAAC
Organism: Vombatus ursinus; assembly: GCF_900497805.2. Classification (NCBI taxonomy): domain Eukaryota; kingdom Metazoa; phylum Chordata; class Mammalia; order Diprotodontia; family Vombatidae; genus Vombatus; species Vombatus ursinus. The sequence continues at coordinate 12,068,125 of NW_020954587.1, read as the reverse complement.
CTTCATCTTGGTGCCACACTGTTGGAACAATTCCCTTAAAGTCTATATCTTCTGGCAAGCCATGACATGACCTGGGCCCATTTTCCTGGCAGTAGAAATATTCAACTCAAAGAGCATCATAGTGGCTACATGGAACTAGTAACCTGAACCTCTCAGTGCTTAGAAGTCTTGATTCTATGGCTAGAAAAATCTCCACTTCAAGACTACCATTTGGTCACTTATGCTTAGGAAAAGAAACACAAGGCAGAAGAGGTAGAGAGGACCTTGAGATCCAGGTTTGGGCTCACCCAGACAGCACATGTGTGTTATGCCATGTAGGAGCAGATGTCACAGTTCTGGAGGGAAGAGGAATCCTACCTTAAGAAATTCAAATAAGTGGCTCACAGAACTCCCATATATTTAGTAGAAGGGAAGAGACAGCTCCAGAATGTGGAATCACTCCTCTTAAACTCTGTCAAATAGCCACTCTTCTTGGATGAGTGGCTAGTTCTCTTTGAGGATAGGTGGAGCCCTGGGATTATTGGCCAAAAAAAAGATCACCATAGTTTCAGGTCCTATTTTCTTGTTTCCATTTTGCTATAGTTTTCTTTCCTTCTCCCCCCAAAGGCATTTAAAGTTAACCAGCTTTTTCCACATTTTTGATTTAGAACACATTCTTTAGCAGTTGGCATTCTTGATTTGATATCCTAATTAATCTCATTATCAGGAGCACTGCCACCTCCACAGTTTTTTCAAATGAATCAATAACACTCATTTTAAGTGCTGTGAGAATTAAAGGTAAATGGAAAATTAACTCCATGGTATTCTCAAAGCTAAGATGCTTTGGTTTCAATTTCAACTCTGGGTACAGTGGAAATTCTGAGATGCCTTGAGCTCACTTGGCAACCTCAGCAAATGTATTAAAAGGCAACTGGAATAAGAGGTCATGGGTTGCTGCTTTTTGGCAGTAGTGTTAACTATGGACATCAATATCACAGAGGCTACTGTGTATGCTTGTGTGTGTTTACATAGAAAATGGATTGATATATTTATAGATGTATAATATATAAAAATGCACGTGTAATACAGTGTGCATATATAATATATATAGAATATATAATATATGCATATATAATGTTACATACACATATAGACTATAATATATGTAATTTATATGTGTATATAGCTACCCTTATAGATATAGATCTTACATGGATACTAGATCAGGCATGGCCTTAAGACCTCCCTCCCATTCTAGCAGGAAATCCTTTGCTTTTTGGATTCAAATTATTTGTTCTATTCATTCCAAATTATCTTCCACTCAGCTGCCAAAATGATTTTCTTTAAGCACAGATCTAATCATGTCACTCCTCAACTCAGTTAACTCCAGTGCTTTCTTATTGGCTTTAAAATATATATTCTTTTGTTTAACTTTTAAAGGTCTTCAAAATCTGGCCCCACCCTTTCCAGCCTCATTACACTTTACTCTTTCCCACACTCTACATCCCAGACAATGGTCCTTCCCTTCAATCCTCACACATACTCTCCATTGCCTTTCTCTGTGCTTTGGCACAGGTCATTCTTAACTGCTGGAATGTACTCTCTCCTCACCTCAATCTCAAAGAAGCCCTCAGCTCAAGTACCACCTTCTACACAAAGCTTGGCCTGGGCCCACAACTAATGGTGCCCTCCCTTCCTCCTTAAAGACTTCGTATTCATTTCATATTTTTTTCTCAATCAACAATCAACAGTCATGCATTAAGTGCCTACTTTGTGCCAAGCACTGAGGTAGGTGCTGGATAGAGAAGTACAAAGAATGAATTAATCTGATCTTGAAAGGTGCCTACATTCTAATGGGGAAGACAAGAAGGATGTGTATAATTATATACAATTAGAAATTGTATATATTATACAATTGCGATATATAATTATATGTAACATATTGTATATTATATATAATTGTACATTAGATACAATTATATAATTGTCTATAATGTGCAATTATAGACAATTATTAATATTTTATATTATACATAATTAAAATATAGAGAATAAATACAAATAAATACAAAGTAGTTAAATACAAGATAGTTTTGAAGGGAGAATATCAGTAGTTGGGGGAATCAGGAAAGGCTTCATGAAGAAGATGGTATACACATTTTGTTTTTAAGGAAACATTCTTCAGGACAGACTTCATTTTTGGTATGGGGTATGACCCAGTACAAAGGTTTGAAGATGGGAGATGTAGCATCATGAGTGAAGAATAGAGACAAAGCCAGGTTGGCTGGATCAAAAAGTATAGGAGGAGTATGAGACAATGAGGAATATGAATACAATGAGACTATAAAAAAAGTTTAGGAGTAAGTAGGTTGTGAAGGTAGAGTTTATATTTGCTCCTAGAAGCACTAGGGAGTCACAGGAGTTGACTGAGTATAGGAGTGACATGGTAAGATATATGCCTAAGGAAAGTCACTTTGGCAACAATGTAGAGGATAGTTAGGAGTAGAGTGAGATTTGAGGCAGGGAGATCAATTAGGAACCTTTTACAAGAGGTGATGATGAGTACCCAAATTAACATGGTAATTGTGTTAAGTAGAAATGAAGGAAGGGGGGAATAAATGTAAGAGATACTGTGGAAATAGAAATAGCAAAATTTGGTAAATGATTATGGGAGAATGAGGAGTGTAAGATAATGCTGATTTTACAAATCCAAAAGATTTGAAAGATGATGGTACTTTTAACAGAAATAGGAAAACTTGGAAGAGGGGAGGTTTGAGGGAACAGATGAGTTCTGGTTGGACATGTTCAATTTATGATGATTGAGATGTTTGAGATTGACATCTTCTTGGGAGGATGGGAGGAGATGGAATTAAACATGTATGTAGAGGGGTTGTCCTTGATGAGAAGGTGGAACAACTCTGTGCTAAAGACTGGGTTGGGGGAAAGGAAAAGAGAGTGGGGATTGATGTTAAAGGGGTTTTGAGATGATGAAAAAGTGAGAAAAGAGAGCTCACATTGAATGGTTTCGATTCTCTCAGCAAAACAAAAGGCAAGGTCCTTGATTGAGAGTGGAGTAGAGGAAAATATGTGTGTGTGTGTGTGTGTGTGTGTGTGTGTGGCATGGTGGGAGCTTGAGGAAGGAAGAGAAGTTTTGAAATAACTTCTGTGAGAAATGAGTTAGGGAGTCAATTACAGAGGAGTAAGAGGACTGTGCTGCAGTGAGTGCCCAGGTGAAGTTGGATAATTTTAATTTACAATATATCCATTTAGCACAATAGAAAGACTTGCTTCATTTTTCTCATCTGCCTCTAAATAGGAGAGGAAAAAACAGATGGTTAGAACAAGATAGGGCTGAGATTTTGTAAAATATTTGAGGCAATAGGACAAAAGAATGAGGGATTTGAGAATAGAGGATAGTAGAGAGTTGAAAAGGCTAACCTTATAATTGAGATTGGAAAAGGAGGAAAATTAAATCAGACTAGTGATCATGGGCTGAGACAGTATGGAGGGATAACAGTACATTTGACAAAAATAAACTTGAAACAGGATTCAGTAATTTAACTTATTACTGCTATTATAATCTGTTGGGAGGGTAATGAGGATGAATGATAGGAGGTTACGGTTAGATAGAAGAATGTCAGGATGTCTAATTAAGGAAGTAGAACACTTGTGGTTAATGGTGAGATCCAGTGCATGACCATCCATATGTGTGACTCAAGTAGAGTGGAGCAGTCATTCTGAGATTTAAAAAGACTGAGGCATTGGGAGGTTAGGGAATGAGTCCCCCAATGTTGAAGTCACCTAGTATAGAGCTATGAGTTGGGGAATTGAGGAAGGATGATGAGCCAGTGCTGAACTCTTTGGGTAAGCAGGGAGAATGACTTGGGGGCCAGTATACAAGAGCCCCATGATTTGCACTGGGGAGGGGGGGTGGAATGGATTTTGATTGAGCAGACTTCAAAGGTTGCTGAGTGATAGAAGTTGTGGTGGGATAGCAATTTCCTGATGCATCTTCATTCACCCTGGTATAGCTTTCTCCCCTCACCCCCAACTTCCTTTGGTCCCAGGTTCCCTAGAGGTTTCCTTAGTAAAGCTTCCTCTCTCCCCTGCTCCCCATGAAACCTGATAGGTTCCAGCTTTTCTGTATTTGGAGAAGTGGAGCCCAATATATAAAAAAAATTCCAGTGGGTGAAAAAAATCACACAGGCAAAAAGGACAAATTTGAGGAAGAAAGGGGTGCCTTACGCTTAGGGAGCAACAGTTCCTCTGATTGGTCCAGGAGACAAGGAGAGTTTCAGAGGTGTGCAGTAGGTTGTAGAGAAATTTGGCCCTACTGAGGAAGAAGGCCCTAAAGTGTACTATTAGGGAGTTCTGGGGGAATAGGGGCAGGGTTGGAGTCAGGGAAAGGGTCTTCTTTGGTAGCCATAGGGTGGAAGTCAAGGGGGACAGCTGCATGCATGAGGGAGCTGTATGCATGACATGTCCTCTCATACCTTGGGGAGGCATGGGACCTAGGTGACCCATGGGAGATCCAAAAGGGGGTCTTCAGGGTGGCATTCTCATAGGAGGGGGGCCAGCATGAGGCATTCTTGGTGGTGGTCATGAAGGAGGTTATTCCTGTTGGGTCTGAGGGCCTTGCATAAGGATGTCCCAAGCCATGGGGACCATGGTGGGCGAGCTGCATCTGAGACATACCAGGGATGGGAATGGATGGGGATGTGAGTGTCCATGTCCAAGACGTCCAGCCCCAGGGGTTCCTGCTGATGGAGGGCCATGGGCTCTAACCACAAGAGGCTAGGTGGGGGAGGTGTGGCTGGGGGGTATTCGTAGAGGAAGGGCACTGGAGGTGGGGATGAGCCTGACGGGGCATTCCTGGTGGAGGAAAGCCAAATCCCAAGGAAGACACAACAGGATTAGGGGCAGAGAGGGGAGGTGGTATGTCAGAAAATAGCTGATGTGGCCAATCTGCCTGAGACAACGGGTTCTGTGCTGCCAGAAGTTGCTTAGCTGCAGAACCATAGTGTTAGAGTCATTCTTGAAGGCATAAGATACTGCGATAGGTCGATTACACAGGTTTTGCCCATTGGTGGTTTCAATTGCTCCATCCGGGGCATCAAATGAGGCAAAATTAATAAAGGCATAGCCCTTGGAGTTGCTTGTGTCAGGGTCCCATATAATCTTGGGACTCTGCAAGATAACCCTAAAGGTTCTGAAGGTATCATAGAGCAGCTTCTCATCAATCTCAGGATCTAGCTTTCCTATGAAAATACTGGCCCCCAAATCTAGGTTCTTGTTGTGAGCTGATGCTTGGTTCACTTGTATTGGCTTCTCATACAGTTTGATCTCATGTTCTTAATCTTAGTGGCATAGTCAGCATCTTCTTCACTCAGGAACTCTACAAATTCATAGCCTTGGTGCTGACCTATGACTCTGTCCTTGGGCATGTAGGTGTTGATCCCATGCCCAGCCTGAAGAAAGAGCTCCGATAGCAGTGGCTCACTGACCTTCTCATCCAGGCCCCTCATGTACACAGTGACATACTGATCTGTTTGGAGATGAGGCCCGCAACCATACTGAATGTGCTCCCGCTATTTTGCTCCAGGTGATCTTCAGAATCTTCCTAAGACAATTGAAATGGAAACGATTCAGTTTTTTGGCATGATGCTGGTCTACTCTCCAGGTTTCCAAGGCTTAGAATGAGGTCAGCAACAATAGCTGTGAAGACCTTCAGTTTGGTAGGCAGCCTAATACCGCTTGTCTCCCACATTGGCTTATAGTAAGTGCTATATAAATGCTTGTTTCCTCTCCCCAACCCCTCCCCCCCCATTGTTAAAATCTTCTGAGAAACTGGTACTTAAACCTCCTAAGAACATAAAGCAGTTCGTGGTATTATTGCTCATTAGACATTCCACCTCAGGCGATGCACTCCTTGGACTCAGGAACTCTGGATCTCTCATATTTAGGAGCTTAACTCCAATCCTGGAATCTACTTCAAGCATTCTCAAAATGCCCACCTCAAGGCTCATGGTTGATCACCTATTCAAGAATGGAAATACAAAATGAAAAAGGTATCTGGGCACAAGACTCACTTAGTTGATTCCATGTGGGAGCAATGTTAGGATGAAGAATAAGAGTACACTCCATACTCCCCTTATGGAGAAGTCTAAAGATAGAAAACTATTTGCCTCCTAGAAGCTGAAGCAAGAAAGCCTGACTAGGATACTATCTTTCTTTTTAAAAGAAATCAAAACAATATATAGTCATGTGAAAAAAAAATGCTTTAAATCATTATTGATTAGGGAAATGCAAATCAAAGGAACCTTGAAAGAACATTTTACACCTCTCAGATTGGCTAAAATGACAGAAGGGGAAAACAACAAACATTAGAGGGATGTGGAAAAATTGGGACCACTACTTGATTGTTGGTGGATTGTGAACTATCCAGCCATTTTGGAGAGCAATCTGGGATTTTGCCCAAAGAGTTATTAAACTGCCTATATCTGTTGGTCCAGCAATATCACTACTAGGTCTGTTTCCCAAGATAATTAGGGAAAAAGGAAAAGAACCTATATGTTCTAAAATATTTATAGCAATTCTCTTTGTGGTGGCAAAGAGCTGGAAATTAGAAGGATATCTGTCAACTGGGGAATGGCCAAACAAGTTGTGGTATGTGATTGTGTTGGAATACTATTGTGCTATAAGGAATGATTAGCTCCATGATCTTAGAAAAACATGGATAGACTTGCACAAAATAATGAAGGAGAGAAATGAACAGAACCAAGAGAATATAGCCTACAGTAACAATAATATTGTTTTAAGACAACTTTGAGTGAATAAGTAATTTATAAAATACCCAAATTAACTACAAAGAACACGTGAAGGAAGATGCTATCTTCATCCAGAGAAAGAACTGATAAATGTATAGAATGATTTTACATATAAAAATATATATACACATGTATATACATATATACATACATACATACATACTTGTGCCTAATGTTTGCCATCTCTAGGGCAGGGGTGAAGGAAGAAAAAAATTACATTATAACTTTGTAATTTTTTTTAAAAAATAGCAACTTGTATATAATAGATTTGTAGTTTCATATACAGTCATCTTTTTTTCTATTCTACTATGTTATGAAAATGTTTTATTTCTTAAGTTCAGAATAAAATCAAGAAAATTTAAAAAAAGAAAAGAAAAGATGTGGTGATTGCTTGAATATGTGAGTTGAATGAATCAAGGATTTTGCCAAGGTTGCAAACTTGGATGACTTAAAGGATGGGGTGATTTTGACAGATATAAAAAAGTTGGGGGGGAAAGGTGGATGTTGGGGGAATATGAAAAGAGAGATGAGATGTAGATTTCAACCCATTCACCCTGCTTATCCTATGCAACTCACTTCATCCTGTTCATAACATAAACAGGGTTCTCCCTCACTGGTCACTAGTCCATGTACAAAGCCTTCCCTTTGAGAGGCACCTGTCAAAGCCACAAGGGAATCTAGGAAGCAGGCAGTGGGCAAACTACAAAGGAGCGGAATTTTTTCAATGGTACCTGCACAGTTGTTGCTGTGAGAGCCTAGATATTGGTTAGGCTACAACTTCCCATGAAAAGGGCAAGGATGGAAGCTCCCTTAGGAGTGAAGGAGTGTGGGGCTAAAATGGGTGAAAGGTAGTGTGGCTATGTTAGCTATAGTAGAGAAAATGGCATGTCCTCCATCTCTCCACCCTCTATGTGGTTGATTGCATACTCTACAGGGTCATGCCGTGGCCCCAATTAGGAGACAGTTGATTTAAAGGGCTAACTTCAAAACAATGTTGGGCATGATAAGTGCCATAAGAAAGGTACAAACCAAGTGCTATAGGAGTTAGAAGAGGGAGAAGAGATTATGTCCAGCTTGTTGAGATGAGGGAAGACTTGATGAGGAATGTCAAATTTTATCTGGTCCTAGAAGGATAAGTAAGCTTTCAATAGATGGAGATGGAGAGGAAAGGTAAACAACCTTTCTGAGATAGGGAGCATTGTGAAGAGAGGCAAAGCATGCAAATAGGAAAATATTCTGCTCATATTCAGGGAATGGTGGGTTTTTCCTACTAGAGCACCCTGACTGGAAGTTAGAATGTCTCAAGGAGAGGAGTAGGAGATAAACCAGGAAAGGAAGAATGTTAATAATTTACTTCTGCTATCATTAAGTACTATTGTGCTATACATTAAGTGTTAATCATTGAAATCTCCAGGTTAAGCCCATTAAATGACAAAGGCACAGGACTGGGGAGGTTCAAATTTCCAGAATCACCCCTGCCAAAATAAGGCCTGTGGTAATGACTACTCAAAACCCTTCTTTTCCTAGGAAGTTTGAATATCAACTAGCTGTCAATTTCCTAGTCATTCTTCCCACCTGGTGCCCTTCGTTCCACCCACCTACTCAGTCAGCATGTATCAGTATCAGTTCCAAAAACTTGACTTGCATACCAGGTCCAGGCACCTCCTACTTCCCAGTGTTTAGTCCTGCTTGATCCAGATAGAACCCAATAAATACCTATGGGACTTTAATTGGTTTTGATGCCCTATTCCACCCAGATTTCAGCAGACCTGACTTGTTTTTATTTTCTGTAATTGCCCCTTCTTATTGTATTAACTCTCAATAAAGTTGGCTTTCTTTCTTTCTTTTTTTCTTTCTTTCTTTCTTTCTTTCTTTCTTTCTTTCTTTCTTTCTTTCTTTCTTTCTTTCTTTCTTTCTGTTGATTCTCGTTTTGTACTGTATTCTGTTTTGAGGTTCTCTCTTCCTTTCCTCATCCTTTTATCTTTGAATCCTGAATTTCACTCAAACTATATTGACATAGTCAACCAGCAAGCATTTATTAAACTCCTACAGTATGCCAACTACTTTGCTATGCACTATATACATACACACAAAAAGACAAAAACATGGTTCTTGCCTTCTAGGAGTTCTCATTCTAATTGGAGAGACAACATTCAAATAACTATATACATACAGATATACAGATTATAAGTGGATAGTAGTCCAATGCTATCAGATTACTAATATCCATTTACTCTGAGACTGTAATTTCAGAGAAGAGAATAGGGGCAGAAGAGGAAGAGATCATGGAGGGCTTCTGCAAAAAAAAAGTGTAATTTGAACTGAGTCTTGAAGGAAGGCAGGGAGATTATGAGGAAGAGGTGAGAGGGAAGAACATTCCAGATATTTTGCTTTTGTTCAGTCATTTCAGTTGCATCCAACTCTTCATGACCCCTTTTTGGGTGTTTTTTTGGCAGAGATACTGGAGTGCTTTGCCGTTTCCTTCTCCAGCTCATTTTACAGATGAGGAGGCCTCTGTCTGAGGTCAGATTTGAACTCAGGTCTTCCTGACTCCAGGCTTAGCATTCTATTTTGTTGTGCCACCTAGCTACCTCATTTGTGCTGTTAGAGAATGAAAAAGCAATGGATGTGGAGTGTCATATAAGAGGAACAGAAAGTAGTCCAATATAGCTGGATTGCAGAGTGAGCAGAGGAAAGAAAAGTGTAGGTTGCAAAGGACTTTAAAGGTCAAACAGAGGCTTTTATATTTGATCATGGAGGTAATGGCGAGCCAGTGAAATGTATTGAACAAGGTAGTAAGGGGTGACACAGTCAGACATGTGCTTTAGGAAAATCATTTTTGCAACTGAGTGGAGTACCTAAAACTCCATCTAAGACACTTATTTCCAGCTTCTGCCGGTGCTTGAGGGGGGGTTAGTGGAAGAGCAATAATCTTTCCACATAGCAAAGAGTTTGATTCTTTTTTGGAGCAAGTACATACACATTGCTTCAGATGTCTCTTCCTGCTTGTCCTTCATCCTCCTGCTTCAAGTTATTTCTTCCTCTCATCTCCTTCTTTCTTTTCCCTAATTCCCTCTTCCCAGTTCCCTTCTTTCTTCCAAAGTCACCCTTAAGAGTGTGGACAAGATTTGAATTGGAGATGAAGAAAAAGTTAATAGATTCCTTTTACATCTTATACCAGACTATACTTCCTGCTCCACCAATCATTGGATTAACTGGATGATAAGACGCATTTGTGGCTGGAGCCAAGTGTCAATTAGCATGACAGGGACTAGTGACATGAAATTGGTTCTCAAATATTGCTGAGGAGGTGGTGAACTAGGAGAGGGATCATGTTGATTGAAGTTACTGGTTGCCATCTTCCTATTTTAATTAATTATCTTTGTAAATAGGTACTAAGACAATTTTTTTCTATACTGCTTAAAGATTGAAAGTGCTGTTAAAGCTCACTAAACTTCGGTACCCTGGGAAAAAGTTCTGATCACCTCACCCTTGTTATAGTTCTGTCATTATTTTTATCCAAAGATGGTCTCCCACTACCTCCAGGGCCATCTCTAGTCATCCTGATGGATATCTGACTACTGGACCCAGATGGCTGTGGAGGAGAAAGTGAGGCTGGTGACTTTGCACAGCCCTTCCTCACTCAAATCCAATTCAACTGCAAATTATGGCACCATCTTCTTGATGTCATGGTCCTCTTTGAGAACAAAGGACAAATGGCAGCCATATATCCAAAGATACAAAGAGTAGCAGTACATGGTTTCAATTGATCTTCCTGACCATCTATACCATAGGTCCAAATATTTCATGAATTAATGAATCCATGAAGTCAAGAAATATTTAATGCACTGAACAATCCATCGAGCAAGAGCAAGAAAAGGATCTTTGAAATACTCCATTTGTCCCCAATTAATCAATAGTGAGTTGTACTATTTTCAGTGGCCTGACTCATGCTGGACTATGGATATTGTGAAATAAAATCCAAATGTAAGTTTCTCTTTTATTGATTTAGTCTGACACCACATTCATTTGAGTCATTCAATTGGACTGTGGCAGATAGAATTTACTAATTCTTTTAGAATCAAAGAAAAGGGAGGAACCAAAATGCTGACCTAGTCCAGCCCAGTTATCTTACAGATGGGGAAACTGAAGGCTAGGAAAAGTGATTTACTGAGAATACACAACTCATGAACTGGCAAGAGTAGAGTGCAGGTGTCCTGATTACTTGTGAAATATTCTTTCCATTACAGCATGAAGTTTGTCATGAGGACTATAGGCAGCCTACATGTCATTTTCATGTTAGACATACTGACACATGAATTATTTATCTTTGAATTAAAAAGCAACATTGAAAAAATTCACCTGCATAATGTATAACCTTCCTGCATTGTTTTTGGTCTTCTGAACTGATATGATTAGGTGAATAGAGAGCAATTCACCAGGATGTTCTTTAAACAGTGATAATATGATATTAATAAACAATTTATAGGCCTAATATGATTTGGTTGACACATCTATATTATGAAAATACTAAGATTAACTAATACTTTTGAATACCTTGTATCTTCTCTAACAAATATGTACACTGTTGTTGAGTCGTTTCTGACTCTTTGTGACCTCATTTAGGGTCTTTTTTTTTTTTTGCAAAGATACCAGAGTGGTTTGCCATTTCCTACTCCAGCTCATTTTTTTTTTTTACAGATGAGGAAACTGAGGCAAACAGGATTAAGTGACTTGGCTAGGGTCACACAGCTATTAAGTGTCTGAGGTCAGATTTGAACCCCAGAAGATGAGTCTTTCTGACTTCAGATCAGGTACCCTACCCACCAAGCCACCTAACTGCCCTTAACTATGTACATTAGCTCCCCTAAATATGTATATTACTTAGTTATTAAATCTTTTTATAGCATAAGTATGGTGTGATTCTGATAGGAAGAGAAAGGTGACCACAACTGGTGTGGTAATCAAGTTCTTTTTAGGGAGTTTTGAAGGCTCAAATAGCCAGCTCCTGAGGCCTGAATAGAGAGGCATCTTCAAGCTGCCCCAGTGTTGTCCTTTTTCACTAAACGTTTTGGACAGCCATATCTTCAACTTCACTATAGCCATAAAGACAGGGTGTGATCTTACATTCCATTTTATATTAAAACCAGAGCCTGAAATAAAGGAAAGTTTGAATTTGGAACTGCTTACTCATCTTTAGACCCTATCAAGCCCCGCTTCCATGTGTTGCGGCATTAGGTATTTAGGTTTGGAGAACTTGTGAGAGGAGCAGTCCATAGGGACAAGGATTTCAACCAGAGAATACTGATGGCTTAGCTGCTCCTTCCACACCGCTCCCAGAAGCATAGCAGGTTGAAAATAGAAAATTAGAAGAAGTTAGAGGAAAAACAAAATGGCAGCAGCTATAATGACTGAGTTTCTTGAATTGGTAACTTTATTCTACCTGTAAGGGAGGTGGGAGTGAGGGTGGGTCATTTGAGCCAGTCAATCACCTCCCCACCCCACTTAGTGCTGATATCTTTATCCGGTGAAAACATACCTAGATTGAATCAATCAGAGGATTGAACAAGGCCTGGCCATCTCAGTTGAATTAAACAGTCAATCAATCAAAGACATTTCAACTAAGTGAGAGAGGAGGTCTGTTTCCATTATTTGAAGGACCTGGTCACACTCTATGGAGTTTGTATAAGATCTAGAAGCTAGCTGGGAATCAGGCAACTTAGTCATGGAAGCTTCCAACCAAGCATCGGAGAAGGAATTGCTTTTTTTTTTACTTTTATTTTTAATTTGGATGGAGGTGGGGGGTTGGGAATACTACTTCAGCCCTCTCATCCACTGAACTCCTTTACCAGAGTAGGACTCTGTGAATTTTAGAAGTTCAAAAGATTTTGGACTTAACATCTGTGCCCTTGTTGTAGCAACATCCCTGCATTAGCTGATGTGATATAGTTTGTATCAGGAGCCAAGAACAAAATAAACACACTGGGGAAAACCACAAGGCACTTAGCAAAAAAGCTGACTGCCCCTTCCCCCCCATCCCCCCACCCGGGGAGAGAAGACTTCTAGAAAGAGGCTCTATGTTACCCTTTTGCCACATGTGCTCTCCAAGGCTGAGCCTCCTTTCCTCTGAAATTTGGATGTGTGGGAGAGTGTCACAGATTTGGGGTAGGTGTTTTGTATTAGCTTGGCAAAATTCTCCTTTCTAAAAACTGATTAAATATGGCTAACTGATACCAACTGATAACTATGGGGGGAAGCACACTGGTGCCGGTTCATGAATGTAGTATTAGAAAAGTATCCTCCAGTTTTTTAGGATTAACCCTAGAGTCTTAAGGAGACAAGTAGCTACCTGAGTCCTGGGGACCTGACTCTTCAATAAGAATGAGAGTTGAGATACTAGCCTTAAAGCATCTACTTTTTGTTGTTCAGCTGTGTCTGACTCTCCTGACTCTTTTTGGGTTCAAAAGAACTCTGAGGTACCATATCACACCTATCAGACTGAGGTACCCTATTATACCTATCATACTGGCCAACATGACAAAATAGGAAAATGAAAAATGTTGGAGAAGAAGTGGGAAAATTGGAACACTAATGCATTGTTGGTGGTGTTGTGAAATGATCCAACCATTCTGGAGAGTAATTTGGAACTGTGACTAAAGGGCTATAGAACCAGGGATACCCTTTGACTGAGCAATATCACTACTAGGTCTCTATCCCAAAGAGATAAAAAACAAAAAGGAAAAGAACTATATGTACAAAAATATTCATAATAGCTTTTAGTGGTGGCAAAGAATTGAAAATTGAGGGAATGTCCTTCAATTGGAGAATAGCTGAATAAGTTGTTGTATATGATTTTGATGAAAAACTATAAGATATGAAGAGCAGAGAAGCAAACTGGGAGAGCAAGGAATAGTTTATCTGCCAGATTTATGGAGAACAGAAGAATTTATAATCAAAAAGAGATAGAGAACATTATGAAATGCATTTCTGTAATCAGTAGTGATTTAGAGCATTTTTTCATATGACCATAGATGGTTTTAATTTCTTCATCTGAGAACTATCTGTGCATATCCTTTGACCATTTATCAATTGGGGAATGTCTTGTATTCTTATAAATTTGACTTAATTCTCTATATATTTTAGAAATGAGGCCCTTATCAGAGATACTGCTTGTAAAGATTCTTTCCCAGTTTTCTACTTTCCTTCTAATCTTGGTTGCATTGGCTTTGTTTGTGCAAAACCTTTTCAATTAAATGTAATCAAAATTATCCATTTTGCATTTTGTAATGTTCTCTATGTCCTGTTTGGTCATGAATTCTTCTGTTCTTCATAAATCTGGCGGGTAAACTATTCCTTGCTCTTCCAGTTTTTAAGCAACAATTTTTTGTGGTCCAGGACTAAGTGTTCTTGATGAAAGACCTCACTCTAGTTTACTGTAGCCATTGAATATATTTTTCCATAACTTCATCTTTGCTTGCTAGGCCATAACTAGGCAATGGCCATTTGCCTAATAATCATCAAACTTCCCTAGAGCTCAGAATTCAGCAGTTTTAAATACTTTAAGTCCTTCCTGTTGGTCTATGCAAATGAATGAGGGGAAAAATGGTAAAAGGTAATCTATAAGCTGAGGTTAAGAGTTGTCTGAACTGTCTACTCAACTGCTTTCTTGTACTTTCATAAGAAAATTAGGTACTCAAAGTCTTATATCATTTACATGGTGTAAATGATGCTACTCAAGGTCTTATACCTTTTATAAGGTTCAAAATCGTCTGCTCAGAGTCTGAAAAGGGTTCATTCTTTATAAGGTACAAATGCAAGTGCATTCTGAATGGAATGCACATCTTGTGGTCTCTATTAATTGTTTCCTGTAACCTGCAAATTTTCTAAAATCTAAAAGGGGCACACAGTTACATTTCATTCCCAGTACCTAGACAAGTGGTTAGAACTAATAAACACTTAATGAGTGCTTCTTGATTAATTGATTGACTCTTCTCATTTAAAAGAAGTAACTGTCCGTCATTAACTTTTTTCTCTGACCCTGAAAACAGGCTTTTTGTTTTATTGTCACGGAAAAACCTGAATGAGGAAGAATACCTGGTCAAGGGCTTACAAGGACATATCTCCACTCATCCACCTTGAAGAGTAGGAATTCAACATGAGTCTACTTTTGTCATGGTAACTTATTGTAAATAAATACATATGTGTGTGTGTGGGGGGTTATATCTACAAAAATATTTTGAGCCTAGAAGGTTATTTCAAGTTAACAGTGATCTTAGGAAATGGAAGTCTTAACCATTTGTTAAAATGTTATATAAGATGGTTACGTTATGCAAGGACTTTTTTAGGAACTACCCCAGCAGAATTTAAATTAGAAGGATAAAAAACAGAGGAAGGAGTTGTTAATGACATCATTATACACTGACATGAACTGAATATGAGAGAATAAAGGAATAACATACTTTCATTGTCTTCTAAAGGTGACTAATAGCTATTACATTTCACTGACACTGTACAGGAAAAGTGGATGAAGCCTGAGTCAATAAATCCAAGCCTCACTCTTCTGCCTACAGGATGGTGACTTTTCTAACTGAGAACTTCCTCCCCAGAGAGCACTGGGCCATTCATTGGATCTTCTTAATTTGTTGAAAGCTTAGGCAGAACTTAGGCAGAACCCCTGAACTGCTTTTTTCACCAGACATAAATCTTTTGGTTTTGAGGTTGAACTCAAAGTGAGCCCAAGAATTCCTTGAGAAAGAAAGAATAGAGAGAGGGAGAAGGAACTTATGCCCCCTAGTCTGGCAGTCAGCAGAATAAGCATGTACAGTAAATTCCAGACAATGCTAAAGGATGGTTTTTTTCTCATTTTTTCAGAAAACAATTACAGATGAAAATGTTGAAATATTGCATCCCACTCAAGGTAGGCAAGAGAGCTGTCAAGGACATAAAGGAGCTGCTGATTGAATGGATTATTGGTGATGGAATTTTCAATGCAAGTTATTCCTCCTCCCCCTCCCCACCCCAAGAGATAGGTCTGCCAGGCATGAGATCTCCCTTTAATATTAGCTTAAGTAAATCACAATTAGAAAGTTAAACCTTTAAAACATGAGTGTGGGGGGGTATATACATATATATGTACACATGTACATACACATACATACATGTACATACATACATACATATACATATACATATATATGTATGTATACAGAAAGTGTATTTGGGAAGAGCCTGGGAAACCCCTCCCTAATTCCTCTTATATTTCTTTAACATGTGTTAATAATCCTTTTACAAGGTTATCTCTTTGATAAAGTATTACCTCACCTACCTTGAGTAATTTCTTTGCCCCTTTAATATGACATTATTGTAATCCTTGGTCGGACCCCCCACAAAAGCCTCTAGGCTCACAGAGACAGGGTTCAATCACAGGTGCTGATCCCAGAAAAGGTCATTGTTTTTCTTTGGCTCCTTGCCTCTACCTGGAATGAATCAAACAAATTTGATTTGAAACAAAGAATAAACAAAGCACTCAACAGAGCCCCCAAAGGAAATTTCGCACTCATAGTATCACCCTGTGGTTTTAGCAAACACATACAGGAAGACAAATACATTTTAGGATTGTTAAATAAATAAGGAAAATCCCATTCCCATTAGATGTTAACTGCTGACTTTGCTATTCAATTAGAATATTGCTCAGGAGATCTGAGTGATTTTCATTTATGGATCTGTTTGTTTGTTTTCTGCTATGAAGCACATTGCAGCAGGAAATCCCCTCTCTGGCTAAAGACTTGAGATTTGAACTCTCAAACTTGGAAACTCCTGAATTTGGAGCGACCCATGAATGGCAACCCCTAAGGTAACTAGGAAGGTCCTGGAAATCTTTCTTCTCTGGATGGAAGGCTAGCTTTAAGAACATTTAGGGGGTTTGCAGAGGGGTGGATGGAGAGGAAGGAAAAAGGGACTTCTCTAGAAAAAATTTGGAGGATCACGTACATTATCTATAAACTAACCTCCCAGACAAGGTGGGCATTCTTGTGTTTCCCTCTGCTGTGTCCTTCTGCAACAAATTTCTTAGTATCCTAATAGAGTTGTTACTATCTTTTGAACTCAGAGCACTCATTCTCAGAATCTCTTCTCTCATTTGTCTCCTATGTGATGCTCCAGTGCAACACCTACCTGGCAGGAAGAAGACTGCTTGGTCACATTACGCTACTTGTTGGTATGTTTTTCCAATAGGAGAAGGTGAAATGGGTAGTCAAAGAGATAGTTGGTTTATCAGCTCACTTTAAAAAAAAAAACATAGAAAGGGGAAACTCCTCCAAAAAGAGTCCCTCTCCCTGAGTCCCAGCCAGTTCATCACCTGGGAATTAATCAGACACCCTCTCAGCAAAGTGTCAGTGGGATCCCCATGCTCTCAATGGAGAGGTATCCCCTTAGAACCCACCAAAGATTTACTCCCTCTAACAGAATTAAGTTAATAGGGGAACTCATCAAATTGACCAGAACTCCCCTGATCTAGAATGCAGCCCCCACCATTAAAGATGATTGTAACACAGCAAATTCATGCTGGTTCACACCCATAGAAGTGTCCTGTAAAAAGGAGAGTGAAGACAAAGCAAGAGAGAGCTGAAGAGAGGGAGCAGAAAGTGCCTACACACAGAGACTCCAACTGGTGAGAAAATCCATATAGGTGTGAGGCCCCCCCCCCAGAGAACTTTGTGGTCTAAGAAGATGAATGATCGTGTGGCCACAGAAATGGCAGTAGGGGAGACACAAGACATTCTGGGACCCAACTGAGAGCAACAGGAATGCAAATTGTCATCAATAGCATAACAATGACAGAGAAATAGATGAATTCCTGGACAAAATGGCAGCTGGAGAAAAGAAGAAGCATGCAATAGAGCTACATCTGTTTCTCTGAAGCCTAGGGAGGTTAAAGAATTTCCCCAAGGCCACAAGGCTTTTTAAGACTAGAACTGATAGAAGGAGAAATGACAAATGTTGGAGGGGATGTAGAAAAATTGGGACATTAATTCACTGTTGGTAGAATGGTGAATTGATCCAACCATTCTGGAGAGCAATCTGGAATTATGCCCCAAAAGTTATAAAACTGTGTATACCCTTTGACCCAGCAATGCTACTAGGTCTATTTTCCAAACTGATCAAGGAAAAAGGAAAAGAACTTATATGTTCTAAAATGTTGATAGCAGCTCTCTTTATGGTGGCAAAGAACTGGAAATTGAGGGGATGCCCATCATTTGGGGAATGGCTAAACAAACTGTAGTATATGATTGTGATGGAATACTACTGTGCTATAAGAAATGATGAGGTGGCAGATTTTGGAAAAAAACATGGAAAGACTTACATGAAATAGTGAAGAGTGAAATGAGCAGAACCAAGAGAATGCTATATGCAGTGACAGCAATGTTGTTCTAAGAACAACTTTGAATGACTAAGTCATTTTGAGTATTATAAATACTCAAATCAGCTACAAAGGATATATGAAGGACGATGCTATCCACCTCCTGAGAAAGAACTAATAAATAGAAGTATATGTAGTATCATTTTATACATATATATGCATATTTGTGTCTAATGGTAACCTTCTCTAGGATGGGGTGGGGAGGGAGAAAATAAAATAAAAAGTGAACAGCAAAGAACAAAAGAAAACTTAAAAGGAAGCATAGAAAAGCAGGGTAGCTTTGAAAATGATGTGTAGTATTTATTACGTGGTTTTTCAAAACAAATAAATGGTGTGAAATGGAAATCCATGATTTTATATTGAATCCTTTTTTTAATGTTGTGCTGTGCACATGGAAATGTCCTTTTTTGTTCTTTTGAATTTAATGAATAAAAATAATTTAAAAAAAAAGACTAGAACTGGAACTAGACACTATGTTTTCCCAATTTAGTGAGTGGCACAGTTAGGTAATACAAATAGATGGAGCTGTGAGCCTGGAGTCAGAAAGACCTGAGTTCAAATGTGACTTTAGGCATGTACTAGCTGTGTGACCCTGAGCAAGCCACTTACTCTCTGTGTGCCTCAGTTTCTTCATCTTTAAAGTGGGGACAATAACGGCATTTACATTACAGAGAAGAATCAAGTGAGATAACATTTATAAAGTACTTAGCATAGTGCCTAGAACATAGTAGGCACTTAAAGACTTATTTCCTTTCCTCCTTCCTTCTTCCCTTCCTTTCTTCTTCCTTTTCTCCTTTCCTCCTTCCTCCCTCCCTTCCTTCCTTCCTTCCTTTACTCTATACCATGCTGTTTCTCAACATGTTATAGTGAAAAAGGGCACTTGAGAGTATCTTGTTACTCATTGTTTTTAAGTTAAGATGGTTTTTATGCATAGAGTAGTATGCCTCAATACTGCATTTGAGAAGAACTTGAAATGGACTTCTAACCAACTGAAATTGACTGGAATTTCCACACAATTCCTACCGTTTTTACAGAAGTACTTAAGGCAACTATTGAAAATCAAATGTTATTAAATAGGGAAAAGAAATTAAGCTATAATCTGCTATTAATATAATATTTTATGTTAGTTTAATATGCATAGTTGGGAAGTTATTATATACCCAAGATAGTTCTTTGGACTCAATTCTCCTACGTGACCATTTCGGGAAGGAGGGTGTAGTGTCAAGGGTGTATGAAGAGTAATTTGAGGCTGTTACCACTTGCCCCATGTGCCTGAATTTGTATATTAGCAATGGTAGGGAATTTTCTACTGTATAACTTAGGACACCCTTAAGGAGTTATGAGAGGACACTTTGCTAAGGAAGAGTCAGGCGACTCCTACCCTTTCTCAAAAACAAAACAAAACGAAACGAAACACAACCCTGTGGGATGGGAGTATTGTGGTTTATAAAAATCTTTTTACTGTCATGGAGTATTGTGCTATTCTATGTTAATATCATCAAAATTCTCAAATGCTCCACCCTCTTTAAGGTCTGTTCTCCATCACTTTGGACTGGAAAGCTTGAGATATTGTTTTCTCTGAACCTTTAGTCAAAACACCACCATCTGTGAGTTTGTTGCTAAGGATAAGCCCTCAGGAGAATTCAAATGACCAATTCCTTTCCTAAAACCCTTTGTGTCTAGTTTCCCCACTGTCACCCCTCTCTCAATCTGGTTTCCCTGTTCCCACCCCCGCCCCACAATTTATGCCCACATAATTACTCCTGCATGAAGTGTGGGCTTGTGGAGCAGCTAAAGGCTTTAAAACCACAAATGCAGATCTCAAGGCAATCTTTCCCTCCTACTTCCTCCCCCTTGAGCAGGGGTGTCAGAGCTGCTGCTGCTGCTACTTAATTTTCTCTCTGACTCATATTGCAGAGCAGCTTATAGATACTTATCTGTGTCCATCAATGTCAGTTCAGCATGCCCAAGGAAAACCCCATACCACAATTGTTTTTTTCTTTCCCTATCTTGCCAGGCAAATGGACTTTTTCCTGAAGTACACGTAGGCTTCCAGGGAAAGGGTAACCCCAACCGTTTCCTTGGACCACTATCAGAAATCATTTTCAGAGAATGCTGAAAAAGCAGCCTCACAGATATGTATTGGTAAATGTTTAACAACCAGCTCTCTGGAAGGGGTAGGGGGAAATGAATGCAAACAAATTTTTAAATTTAGTCTGCATTAGTAACATTTTCTCCATCACTTTCTTAGTCTAGCCAAACAACAAAATAATAAATCAAGAATGGTAGTTTGCTGTTTTCTGAAGTGTAAATGCTGACACTAAAAATTTAGCAATTGGCTTGTTGAGGCTGGCTCTGGTATTCTAGAGCCTCTCCCGATTCTTGGGTCTAGCCCTGATGTCTTCAACAGAGACGTCTCTTCCTCATCAAAATAAGAGGCTAAATAAATAACATAGTGGTTAGTGCCTAGTTTTCTTTCTTGCACTTACGTAAGGTGGAGGTTCTTAACGTTTTGTGTCATGAACCCCTTTGGCAGTCTGGTGAAGCCTATAGACTTCATCTTAGAAAACATTTATATTTGCATAAAATAAAACATATAGTATTACAAGTAAAGATTTTTTTTTCCCATCCAAGTTCATGGACTCACTCAATTCTATTCATAGACTCCTTGGACTCCAGGTTAAGAATCCTTGCACTAAAATGACTTTGACTGGTTGTTCTTCATATACCTATTTGCTCTATCTCCTTCTTATTTGTTGACTTTACTTAGTAAAGAATTAGCATTTATATGCTTAACTCTTACTCCAAAGGCTTCCTCCTGATATGAAGGGTTCAGGTACACTTTGGATATCTCTCAGATCTCTAGCTTATTACTCCCGTCAAGATGGTACCTGAAAATTTCTCTACCTGCCCACTACCTCCACTAAGGCTAGTCTCCAGATCCCCTGAGGATAAGCATTCTATATCACAGGGCTTTACAACATAGACCAGTTTTATTAACATAGTAAAAGGACACAAAAAGAGGTGACTAAATTCTTCAAGCACTAGTAGGGACCACCCTCCTGCCTTCCAGAGATCTATACAGTCTCTGTGACTTACAGTACTGCCATGGGTGGGGCCCTCAAAAGCATGGGAGAGGGGAAGGTCAGGAATCATCCCTCCATATTCATCTCCCTTCACCTGAAGTTTATTTATCTACACCACATTCTGTTTTTCTGGGCAGGTCTCCTTCAGCCACCTTTCCCCATTGGTTTTCCACTGCACTTAATAAATGTTTATTGTTTGATTAATTAAGTCTCCACTCCAAATTGGTGCCATAAGTCTCTTCATCACCATTGCTATCCCACACTAACGATTATTATTGTAGGTGCTCTCATAGCTACTGTCACTCCCTATAGTTATTCCTACCATAGATCATGCTTGTGCCTGGAAAAAGCCTTACAATATAACAGTTCTTTCATGTCTACCAAGCAAGATTACTGTTGGTCTTTCCAAATATCAGTCTTATTCCTATTATTTGTACTGAGTTCTAATAGTCCCCCCTTCTTTATAGGTTCTCTTCTGGAGGCTATAGAAATTCATCTACAGAATAATTTTACTTATGTGTGTGTGTGTGTGTGTGTGTGTGTGTGTGTGTGTGTATGTGTGTGTGTGTAATGGTGACTATCTCTAGGGTGGGGGGAGGAAGAGAAAAAAAGAAGAAAAAAAGAAATTTACATGATAACTGTTGTATATTTAAAAGGAATAGCAAGTTGTGCATAGTAGATTTGCAGTTTCATGGGCAATCATCTTTTTTTTTACTGTACTATATTACAGAAATGATTGCTTTATTCTACAAATTAAAAAAAAATGAGAAATTAAAAAAAAAAGAAATTCATCTATCTGGGACCACATGAAGGATTCTTTGTTTTCCATTCCAGGTCTGCTCATAAAGAGTTTTTCTCATTTGCCTTCTCTCCCCAGCCTCCACCCCAACACCTGGGAAAAACCATATTCTTTCTGCCTACATATCTTGGAATACTGGAGTTTGGGAGGGATTGCTGCTGTCTTTTTAATTTGTCTTTATATTTCTTATCTTCAGGAAAATTAGGCTGGATTATGCAAATTTCTCCAGGTTGCTTCTTGAAAGATCTCCAAAACAGCGGAGGAGGAGAAGGAAGAGGTTTAGAGATAGTGGCTCCTAATGGCTATACTCAGTGCCTAAACTGAGAAAGTCTTGCCTGAAGATGAAGATTTTGGTTCCCTCTATACTCAAATTATTCAAATGAACGTGTGATCTCATTGATTTGGGAGTTTCCTCCAATGATACAGTTTGCAGCTTATCCATGCCTGTACATTCTACGTGGTTATTGTCTATTATTTCCCCAAGATTCTTTGCAAAGGGTCTACACAATATTCTGAAAGCTTTCCTCAGTTCCCTTGAACTTGTCAGGTCGCCATTGGAACATTCCATCTGTCATTTAGGCTGCTAGGTGACATGATGAGTTCTGGGTAGAGAGTCAGGAAGACCTGAATACAAATCCCATCTCAGATACTTACTAACTGTGTGATTCTGGGCAAGTCACTTAGCCTCTATTTGCCTCAGTTTCCTCGCTTGTAAAATGAGGATAATAACAGCACCTACCTCCCAGGATTGTTGCGAGTTTCAAATGAGATAACATCTATAAAGTGCTTAGCACAGTCTCTGGCATTAATAAGTGCTATTTAATGTTGTTGTTATTGTTATTGTTATTATCCCTTGCTCTT
Organism: Vombatus ursinus; assembly: GCF_900497805.2. Taxonomy (NCBI): domain Eukaryota; kingdom Metazoa; phylum Chordata; class Mammalia; order Diprotodontia; family Vombatidae; genus Vombatus; species Vombatus ursinus. The sequence continues at coordinate 12,045,154 of NW_020954587.1, read as the reverse complement.
GCCATGTGGCCTGTCCATATCCCTTTTCCATCCCACAATTCCTTGTTGGCCTTATTTACTCCTGTTCCTCTTTATAACTTCTTCTCATTGGTCATGTGTGGCAGCCTACTTACACCCACCATGCTCTTTTTCATTACCTCTGTGTAATACTCATTTTTAATTCTTCGCAGGCAGGGGTGTTCCATGTTTTGCTGCCATGCAGAAGCAGCAGTAGTAAAATGTTGGCGTTGACAAGATGGGCCTCCACTTTCATAGGAAACTTGAGGTTGGTAAAAGAGCTTTGCAATTTCCCCCAAGCAATTCAAGCCCACTCTCTTCCTCCTCTTCCTTTTCAACCTTGGGCCCAGCTCCTTGTCCATCTGTTCTAGTTATACATGTTTAACTTTTAAAATTATCCACTTCAATGTGGAGGAAAAAAAATAGTATCTTTCCCCTGCATTCACTCAAGAGAGAAGTTTTCCTACACTGCATTTTACTAGCCTTCTTAGACCCATTTGTTTTTTCACTTTATGGCAAAGTTAGGTAGTCAAGTCAATTAAACAAGCATTCATTAAGAACCTTCTGTGTGCCAGGTACTGTGCCAAGTGCTGGGGAAACAAGGCCAAAAAATCGAAACAAAACAAAAACCATCCCCTGCTATCAACAAGTTCATAATCTGATGGGAGAGACAACATGTGAACAACTACAGTCATCCCTCATTGCATTGTACTTTACTGCACCTTGCAGATATTGCAGGGTTTTTGTTTGTTTATTTTCAAATTGAAGGTTTGTGGCAACCCTGCATTGAGCAAGTCTATTGGCACCATTTTTCCAACAACATATGTTCACAATGCGTCTTTTTGTCACAGTTTGGTGATTCTTGCAATATTTCAAACTTTTTCATTATTATCATACCTATTATGGTGATCTGTGGTCAGTGATTTTATTGTTTGGGGTGCCATGAACCATACCCATGTAAGACAGTGAACTTAACCAATAAATGTTGTATGTTCTGAATGCTCCTCCCCCTAGCAGTTCCATATCTATCTGTATCTCTCCTTGGGCTTCCCTATTCCCTGAGACAGAACAATATTGAAATTAGGCCAGTTAATACCCCTACAATGGCCTCCAAGCGCTGGAGTGAAAGGAAGAGCCAACTGATATGGTAAACTTCGTTGTTGTCTTATATTAAGAAATTGCCACAGCCACCCCAGTCTTCAGCAGACATCACCCTGATCAGTCAGAAGCCATCAACATTGAGGCAAGACCTTCTATCAGCAAAAAGATTATGACTTACTGAAGGCTCAGATGAGGTTAGCATTTTTTTAGCAATAAAATATTTTTAATTAAGGTATATACATTGTTTTTAAAGATATAATACTATTGCATACTTTATAGACTATGGCATAGTTTAAACATAACTTTATATGTACTGGGAAACCAAAAGATTCATATGATTTATTGTGATATTTACCATATTATGGTGGTCTGGAACCAAATCCTTAATATCTCTGAAGTATACCTGTATGTACAAACCAAATTATATGTGAATATACATATGTATGTGTGTATATATGCATACATACACATACACATATATTCTCTCTCTATATATGATAAGTTGGAGTTCATCTCAGAGGAAAGTCATGAAGATTAAGGAGAACTGGGAAAGATTCCTTGCAAAAGGTTGAACTTCAGCTGAGACTTGAAAGAAACCAGGGGAGCTTTTAGGCAGAGATGGGGACAGAGAGAGTTTCAGGCGTGGGGAGGGAGTTGGGGATTGGGGAAGCCCAGACAACCAATAAAAATGCCCAGAGTCAGGAGATGGAAGCTTCCTCTGCCAGGAACAGCAAGGAGGCCAATACCACTGGATCTATGAGAATTTGGAGGGGAGTAAAATTTAAGAAGATTCAAAGATAGGGAAGGGCTAGGTTATTATGGTTTTTAAAAACCAAATAGAGGATTTTATATTTGATCTGGAGATAATAGAAATGATTTTATTAAAACATAGGAAGGTACATGCCTTATAACAACTCAATCAACAAATATTTGAATATCTCCTGTTGCTATGGAGTTTATAGTTACGTAGTTAAAAATTGCAACAGTAATAGTATAGTTAGTAGTATAGTAATATATTAACAGTTATTACTATTATAGTAACTATTACTAATAGCTATTATAATAACATATAGTATTACTATTTATAGTAAATTACTACTACTAATAGTACAGTTAGTATAGCTTTATAATTATAACAAGTACATTACAGGTCTATCAGTTAGAAAAATATAATAATAATTCACATCTACATGGTACCTTGAAGTTCATAAAGCAATTTTCTCACAGTGATTCTGTGAGATAAGTGGTGCAAGTACCAGGATTCCCACTTTACAGGGGAATAAACTGAGCTTCAGTGGGGTAAGGTGGCTTATCCATAAATAAACACTTACCAAGTAAAGGAGTCTGAACTCAAAACCAGGTCTTCTGCCTCCAGCCCAGCATTTTTCCTACTCTTTCATGCTGCTTGCTCATTAATCATCACAGATCCATTAACAGAACAGCCACAAAGGCAAAAGGCTCCATGATCTATGTGACAGCTCTCTTCTGGTCATTCTAGAATACACCATTTGAGATTTTTTTCTTTAACTCTGGTTTAGTCATTGTCCGTCCCTTAGCCCTATAGCCTTATTATTCTCCACCATCCTCTTATTTTCTTAGATTCTGTTATTTATTCCTTGGGACTAGAAGCTTCCTCTGAGGAGGCTTGGCAAATTCTCATACTTCTAGTCCAATGGGGAGGTTTTACAAAGGTGGCAGCTCACGACTACTCATTCTCCATACAGTACAAAGTAAAGGTTACCCTATAGAGCATAGCACAAAAATGCTTTATTTCTCTTTGGGGGTATTCCCATCCTGATCCTCTGTCTGCTACTCTGACGCACTTTTGATGTATCCTATCAATAGTCTGCATGTCCTATAGGTGTGACATATAGATGAGATGGGCTCTCAGTACTAAGTTGTAGTTGACCATCTGTCCCTCTGCTGTCTGGCATTCTGACTCCCCTCTTCCCCCCTTCATACACACATACACACATATACATTCAATTTGAGTCAACACATAAAATCACAGAATCTCAGTGCTGGATGGGACCTCAGAAGTCGTCTAATCAGAGCCCGACTTGGAGCATGGATATCCTTTACCCAATCTGCCAATGACCACTTAGCTCTTACTTGAATATCACCAACTTAGGATGGAGAACTCACTGAGTAGTGCAACATATTGAGCTCTGGACCTGAGTCAGAAAGAGTGCAAATCCTGCCTCAAACACTCACTAGTTGTATAACTCTGGGCAAGTCACTTAACCTCTATTTGCCTCAGTTTCCTTATCTATAGAATGGGGTTAATAATAGCATCTATCTCCCAGGGTTGTGAAGATAAAATGTGATAAACATTTTATGACATTTTCTTAGATCTGTGAATTGGTATAGGATGTTCTCCTGTTTGGCTATCTCAGGCACCTGAGCTTATCTCTATTAGACTTTTTTTTTTGTGGGGTCACATGAAAACTGCCACATGTGCATCAAAACCTCATTCTTTGTATGATCTTGAGTTTGGATCACAAAACCAATCTTTGATTACTGATTAGTAGCTGATGAAAGTTTTTGCAAAGTTTGAAAATTTACTAAAACAAGCATGAGACATTGGTTATATTGAATTTTTATTTAAAAAAACATTAATATTTTAAAATGAAAAAGAATTAATTTTTCAAATATCATTTTTAAAAATTTGTAGCACTTATGTCTATGAAGTTATTAAAGCTTAAAACTGCATTAAGATGTTTTGGACATCCTGTATTACCACATCTCCAAGAAAATCAAAGCATTGGAAAATTTTTTGTGGTTGCCATTTGACCTCAGATTTCTCAATGGACCTAACTCTCAAGTCTTTTCCTATATTTTTGGGGCTGGTATGATGAAGTGAATAGGGTCTCAGCCTCAAAGTTAGCCTTTGAGGAGGTCTGGCTTTAGGTTTATGCTTTTGCTTGAATTTAGACCCTATCCCTTTTTTTCCTAAGAAGGGCCTACTGATTGCCCTACATATTAGTCCCTTGGCCTTTGTAGGAAATATGCCACTCTCTGGTCATTCCAGGAAATCCTAATGCTCAGCTATACCTCAGAAACATCTGACTTATAAGCTTGTTCTTGTGTAAACAAATAAATGAATAAAATAACCAAATGAATGAAAAAAAGTGCTTATTAAATGCTTATTACACACTAGGGACTGCGTTAAGAAATAGAAGACAATACTTCCTCTCAAAGAGCTTAGCGTTTAATGAAGGATATAGCATATATAAAGGAATGGGCAGCCAGGGCTAGGTATTTCAGTTTAGACTGAAGTCGTAGAGGAGTAGATTGACTACTCTTTTCCAGTAGCAGTGGCAGGATTGATTCAGTTATGGTTCTGGTAATAGAAAGCATGCGTGTGTGTGTGTGTGTGTGAGAGAGAGAGAGAGAGAGAAAGAAAGCACATAGATGGCTTGCAGAGTAAAATGAAACATGGCTAGGATCTCCTAGATTTAGTGGACTATTTGGGGCACTTACCAATCAGTACAGAAAGAAAAGGCCCAGAGCAGGAGTTTTAGAGCCAAAAGGGTTAAATCCCCCATTCTCAGAAATAGGATGATATGTACATTTAGCAGCCGCATCCCTTCCTCCACCATCTCAAAGTATCTGGAAGCCTTTCCTTGACGATTCTTTGTCCCCTCTAACCATCCTATGATTCTTATGGCATTTTTATGATGTAGATAAATAGCAAATTGTAGCATCACTGTTTCAGAGATGGAGAAAATGAGTATCAGGAAGGCCATTTAACTTTGGATGTATCAGGTACCAAGAAATATGGGTTTCATTTTGGCTTTGCCACTGCCTAGCAAAAACCCCTTCATCCAGATTGAACATTCCTAGCTGATGTCACCTACAATGGCATATCGCAGACAAAGGTCTATTTTCTTATTTGGGTGTGTGCCACGCTATTTTAGTCTTAATGGATAATAAGCAATGCTTTCATTGCATTCTTTTGTTCCTATAGACAGCTTTCTTTTCCCATCCCTTTTCCTCCCACTCTCTCCACATAGAAAATACTAAAACTCTTGCCATAGAGGAAGTGTTTCAGATGGGGGAAGGGGAAATAGACAGAAGAACTTTACCTCCCACTTAAAGTCTTCAAAATGCCATGTATCCTGGATGTTGCTAGACTTGAGAGGATGTAATGATGATTTATAAAAGTTTCTAATGAATATGTACTAGCAAGCACAATCTCATCAGAGACACGGACTCTGCTCACTATAAAAATCTCAGAGTTTTCTGCGTCTCATTTGCAGGCCCAAATTTTCTCTTCCAAGCATGTATGTGATTCAAGTGCCATGTTAATAAACAGCTTGTCTTTTTATAGAATGCTTTTTTGGAGATTATGGAAATCTCCCTATAAGGAAGATAAATTTTCTAATATTTATCTACCAAGGAGAGAAAATCTCTGGGAAAGTGATCTTCACCTCCTTCTGAGTCACAGGAGAACAGACTTCCTCTGTCCGGAGGGAAATGTAGTCTCTAATGTTTCAAGGACAAGAGTTATTATTTCAGGTATCTCAGAGTTTGACTATGGTCAACACTAGATGCCTAAGGTCTGAAGGCAAGCAAGGAGGTTGGGAATAGATCAGAAGCATAATCAAATTATAGGGTATTGGAAAGGAATATTGTGTACAGAGGCTGAGGTCTGGAGGAATTAAGTGACTTGGCTAAGGCCACGTAGATATCAATGAGCACATCTGGAATTTGAACCTAGAACTTCTGTTTCCTCATCTATAAAAATGAATCATCATCATCAAACAATAATAGTTAGCATTTATAGAGGGCTTTATAGTTTGCAAAGCACTTTACAAATATTATCCCATTTGATCCAGGGCAATAGCCCTGGGAATTAGGTGCTATTATGTACATTTTCCAGATTAGAAAACTGAGGCAGGCAAGAAGTTAAGTGACTTGCCCAGGGTCACGCAGCTAGTAAGTGTGTTTCAGACTGGATTTGAATTCAAAGTCTTCCTGACTCTAGGTCCTGTGATCACTGTACCACCCAGCTATTTCTGATGGAGTTGCATTAAATGATCTCTGGAGTCACTTCTAGCCCGAAGTCCTATTACTTGATGTAGTTGCTTGATAACCTTCGTGTTGTAACCAAGCTTTCAAGGTTATGTTAAAGTATAAGTTGAGGTAGGGGAAATAGGATGGGAGTTAGGGGGAAAGATCTCTTTGAGAAGCAATATGTTGTTAGCATATCAAATGCTAGCTTTGGAGTCAGGTAGACTTGAGTTCTAATTCCACTTTAGTTGCTGACTAGCTCTGTGACCTCAGGCAAATCATAACCTCACTTAGCCTCAGTTTCCTCATCTGAAAAATTAGGGAGTTGGACTCCAAGGTTTAAATCTAAGATCTTATGAACAGCATCCTTGGTGCTGAACCCAGAAGCTCTTTTTCCTTAAATTGTTCCCACCAATTTTGATGACAGTGGTTCAAGGTCTCCACCCTCTGCTCAAGAACTTAACTTACTCCTTCATGCTTAACTATTTAGATGAAAGTCATTGAGAAAACCTAGAAGACAACTCTTGTTCTGATCTTTGTCTCTTCTCTCCTGTATTTACAACTCTCATAAATCACAGAACATTAGTGCTGAAAGGGAGCTTAGAGATCATTTAGTCCCACCTCCTCACTTTATAGATGAAGAAACTGAGAACCAAAAAGCTATTGCCCAAGGACACATAGCCATCAATAGGGATACATTGGTAAATATTTAACAACTGGCTCTCTGAAAAAAAAAAGTACCAATAGTAGGCCTTTAAGTTTAATAGGAATTATTAACATTTTCTCTGTCACTTTCTTAAGTCTAGGCAATCAACAACACTAAATTAAGCCCTGATTTTTAATGTTTGTCACTTTCTGAGGTATAAATGCTCACACTGAAAATTTAACAATCATCTCTCTTAAGACTGTAAGAGTTGGCTCCAGTGTACCCCTGCTTACTAAGCATCAGAACCAGAGCTTGAAACAAGATCTTCTAACTCTAAACCCAATACTCTTTCCACATACCACATGTTTCTATTTATTATTCTAAGGTAGAAAATACAAATTGCTTAAAAATTCTTTAGGAAAATTCATAAATGACAGATTTATAGTTGACTCTTAAGTGAATCTAAGCACCTTTGGAACTGAAAACCTAGCCTTTGAGGTTGGAGTCAGCTGAGACAACTCTGCCTTATCACAATATGTCTCTGGGTTCCTTTTTCAGAGTCAAAATACAAAGCTGGATGGATGATGGGGTCTCAACTAGTGAGGCATTTATTATATCCTGTCATCTTTTAAAAATCCTCTTCATCATCACATTTATTTTTTCTTATCTCCAATTAGTTAACTGCAAGAAGGGTCATTTGTCAAGTTTTCATGTGATTCTATGATTTTAGAAACCTATTACAAACTACCACTGGAGACCTGAGCTCTAAGCCTTTGTGGACACAAGTTCCAGGCCTGCTCCCAGTCACTTTCTTCCTAAAATAGAATCTACATGAGGGGTTCTTAACCTGGGTTTAATTTTTTTTCTTTGATAATTGTATTGCAATATAATTGTTTTCCTTTATAATACTGCATGGTTTGTTTTGTATATTTAAAAATGTTTTTTGAGAAGAAGTTCATAGGTTTTACCAGAATGCCATAAGGCTTCACGACACAAAAAAGACTCTCTGGGCTGCAAGGAGCTCAGAAACTTGCCATTCAGATATGCTATTCCACATAGAATCTGACTGGGTTATTCATTACTTCTTCCCAGTACTAGTCTCATTGAGCGCAGGTGGAGGCACTACAATTTTGAACACATCAATCCCCAGTTCTCTAGCACAAACTGCTTCCCCACTCTTCACACATTTCTGACTCTCTCATGCAAACCTACCAAGTTCCCAGACTTCCAACACTTCTTCACAAATGATGATACTATCTCAATCAACTTCCCTTCCCTCTCTCTCCTCTCTCTCTCTCTCTCTCTCTCTCTCTCTCTTTCATCTAGGGGCTAGTAAACTAATGCTTAGGGCTGGATCCAGACTGCCACCTGCTTTTGTAGGCTGGTGAGCTAAGAATGGTTTTTACATTAAAAATAAAATTGTATCTAAAAAAAAAAATTCTTAATTCCCATACAAAATCAGGCAGAGGACCCCAGGCTGCATATTGCCATCCCTGATCTAATCTAATTTCACATTGTATAAATAAAGACGCTGAGACCATGAATGGTCATGAAAGTCCAGTCTAAGTTAATAGTCATTCAGTGGCAGATTTGGTCTTCAGACTTATTTCTCCTAAACCTTAAATCTGATGCTTTTCTCACAAACCTTGGATGCCAACTTTTTTATTACCTTTTTTCCTTACAATCCTAAGAAATAACTTAGTGATTATTTTTCCTTTTGGGGAAGATGACACTGTTGTGAATGTTTAAATTTCCAAAACGTTTACAACAATATACGCAGTTGTAATAGTATTCTATATAGTGTCCACCTTCTTATTTGCTGACAGAGGAATAATTCCTCACACAGTAAGACCAAAGATCAGGACTAGCTATTCTAGGTATCCCAGGGTTCGATTATAACCAATACAGCTGGGATTTATAAACATATAAGGAGGTGATGACAGTGGGTCAAGGGCATCACCAAATTACTCTGTCCCTTTGAAGTGATGGCTGAGAGTCCTATTAGAACCCAAATTGTTCTGTGGAACCCTAGTGTTTTGCATAAAATAAAAAGGGTTCTGTGAAAAAAAAATTCAGCATTAACAATATTTCCCTTTTAAAATGTTACATTATAGGCTTATGGAATTTTAAAACTTGAGAGATTATCTAAAGGTCATCTAGTTTAACCCCATCATTTTTATCAATTGAGAAACTGAGGCCCAGAGACTTGCCCCGAGTTACACAGGTGACAGACCTAGATCCAGACAATCAACAAATCAATAAATCAAGTCCTGATTCATGGTGTTTGTTAATTCTGAAGTGTAAAGGCTCACACTAAAAGGTTAAGAATAGGCTCTCCCAAGGGGACTTGAGTTGGTTCTAGCATACTCCTGCTAATTTCCTTTATTTTGTTCCAAAATGGTATGAACCCCACCTTTATCCTAGGAGTAGTTCATAATCCCAAGACACTGCTGACTGCTATTTGTAGATTCTACCAATATATGTCATTTGAAGTCCCAAAATGTTACAGATTAGTTTAGGAAGACCAGCTTTGGAACACTTTGCTGAGGACATCAACAAGTGAGGTTGTGGATGGGAGAAGTTTGGCCACTTAGGGCATCCTAGAAGGGACTTTTTTTTCTCTCTTCTGTATCTTAAGGAGTACATTGCCAGTGTACTTACAGATGAGGGGTGGGATATCAAAACCATCCCTTTCTTCTTAGCACTACAAATGGAATAATTTAAAGAATAGGAGAGCACCCAAAAATAAAGTTTATTTGTCAACTGGTGATTTATTAAATTTCCTATTGTTAAACTGTTGATTATTCAAAATTCTCACAATTCTTCCAGTGGTTCCATCTATAGCACCATCTTTCAATGTTCCCATAGGTTTACCTGATGACATAGTGATTCCCTGTATATGCTGAAATAGCTGATGAAACTTTCATAATGTTTCTGAGCCCTATTTTCTCTCCTCACCTATTGGATGAGCAGGTAAAGATAGGGAGATAATAATGATAGAATCTACCTGGGCAGGGAGTTCACCCATGGGCCCCACCAATAAGGTTTTAGAACTGGAGTTTGGATGAAATGAAGCTGAAGGGTGAGTTATTTAAGAGAGGCTGAACTGAATGTGTGAAAGAGATTTGGGGAAATCACACATGATTAAAGAGGTTATTCATCCTTCCTTTATGGGAGCAGATCTCTTCCCCTCATACTTGAGGATATGAAAGGGGATAGATGCAGCTAAATGAAGCATGATAAAAAAAAAGCTGGGATCTAGGGAAGGAGATGTGTTTTGGCATGAGGTTGGCAGGAAGCCTGAGTCCCTACTGCCTTGAAAGACAGAACAACAAAAGAACATTGAGTGCCTTAACCACCTCCACCAGTAGACACTGAGTTTGTGGCAGGTATTGCCATGAATGAGAAATCTCCAAGGCGGCTGTCTTACTGGCTTCCTGTGGAAGCAGCTATGAGGCAAAACTAAGTCTGTGGAGTTTTGGCTTATTTACCAAAAGTCAGGTTTCATTTGTTCCAAGAATTACATAACCAAGTGGTGAGAGGTATCTATTTTGGGTGAGTTGATAAATTTTATTTTTAAATTTAAAAAAATTATTTCTAATGTTATGACTAAACAATTATATCCCATTACATCTTTGTAAATGAGAAGACCTCATTTGAAATGCAGCAGAGAAGGTATCAAGGAGGAGTTTTGTGTAGTAGGATAAGAACTGTCCCATGATCTGATTGGATATGTCCTTGTGCAAAACTGTAAGACTAACAGAAAGAAATGTTACCACCGGCAAAAAGGATAAAGTTAAAGGCAGGGAGACAGCCAGCACTCTGAGAGTCAGAGAGTGCTCATGGAAGTCACCCCCAAAGCTCTTTCCTATTGTTGGACAGTGCCTATAAACGCTGGAGTAGGCAGCATTTAGTCCTTACTACTGAATTAGATTAAGCAGCTGGCCACAGCACCCTTTCCCCACCATATAGTCATAATAACAGCTGACATTTCTATAGCACTGCAAGGCTTACAAAGCATTTTCCTTTCAAATGTTCCATAAAGTAGGTAGTGAAAATATTCCTATGATTAAAGCTGGAAGGGACTTTAAAGATCATGGGACCATATAATCATTTAGCATTTAATGACTGTTTGTTGAATGGAATTCAATCACATACATCAAAAAAGTCTGCAGTATGACCTTGTACTGTCCACTCCTTACATTGGTAGGGGATTATTTGCACTACAATGTTGCCCAAATTATAGGTAAAGGGTAAGTTAGCTTCCGTGCATACATGAGCGCGTGCGCGCACACACACACACACACACACACACACACACACACCCTACATTATTACTTCAACTAAATGCTCTCCTGTCTCATTGTTTTGTGCCAACTAGAAGCTGCTTATAACCGCAGCTGTGACCCTGCTATTGATACCAATGTTGCCTTGATTCAAATTCCATTTCACTGTGTCCTTGAATCATTCTTTTTGAGTGACTTGTGTGCAAACGACCTGTCTTCTCTTTGTGGAACAGCATGCGCTTCCATGTTGACTGGTCTACCCAGTTACCTATGATTATCATGCTGGTCACCATGGTACCCAGGTGCTTTTGAAAAGGGTGAGGGAGGAAAAGACATGTTTTTCTTACATGACTATTTCAATAGAACTGAGAAGTGATGGATGTGACTCTTCTGCTGGGGAACTGACTGTAGCAAGAAACCCTATAATTAGGCTGCCTCCTATGTTCTATGCAGGATGGTGAAGGGAGGAGGCTTCCTTATGTCCGAGAGCAGATTGAGCATCTGAACCATATATTGAAAATGCATCTTTGCTGTGCTAAAGAGAATAGTATTCTCCACAGCCAGCCATATCTCAATTGTCTTGTTTTTTTTTTAAATTGGACTTGAGATTTCATCGGCATAGGGAATTCCTAGTGAGGGAATTGGGGTAGCTAGGTGGCACAGTGGGCCATGTTGGGAATGTTGGGCCTAGAGTCAGGGAGACTTCTCTTCCTGAGTTCAAATCTAGCCTCAGGCACTTAGTAACTGTGTGACACTGGACGAGTCACTTAACCCTGTCTGCCTCAATTTCCTCGTCTGTAAAATGAGCTGGAGAAGGAAATGGCAAACCACCCATCTTTGCCAAGAAAACTCCAAAAGGAGTTACAAAGAGTCAGACACGACTGAATAATAGTAACAACAGTAAGGAAATTTCTCCTACCAATTCAAATAAAAAACTGTTATGTAACTTTGTAGTCTTAGAGAGTTGCTTGGGGAACCAAGAGGACAGGTGACTTGTCTAGGATCATATGGTCAGGATAGGATGGAGGAAGGCCAAGAACTCAGGCCTTTCTGACTCTGAAGCTCTCTAACTCCTGGTCCACACCAGCTTTCTCTTCAAACCATTTTCTTCTCATTACTTATCTCCCTTCATGCTAGGTCCATTATCATGAATGGATCCTCTGAAAGATTTGTGACACTGAAAGCAGATTAGGTGAGACACAGGGTTGGCCACCAAGGCAAATTGTCCCTATCTCTATGCCCCTGAGTGTTTGAGTCCATGTGGGGAATGATGGCAAGCCTCCGGACTTTGTAGCTAAAGTCAGGGTTAGGGTCTTTTTTTTTAAAGTTTTTTTATTCATTTTAAACTTAAACACAAAATGAGAAAAAAAAAGTTACATATACACAGCAGGATATAAAAGAGAGGATTCAATATAAAACAATAAATTTCTATTTCAAATTTTTTTTTTTGGTTAGGCGATGGGGTTAAGTGACTTGCCCAGGGTCACAAAGCTAATAAGTGTTATGTGTCTGAGGCCGGATTTGAACTCAGGTCCTCCTGAATCCAGGGCCGGTGCCCTATCCACTGTGCCACCTAGCTGCCCCTCAAATTGTTTACTTTTTAAAAAAAACCTATGTAATAAATACTACACATTGGTTTCAAAGCTACCCAGATTTTCTGTGCTTCCTTCTAAGTTTTCTTTTGTTTTCTGCTGTGTACTTTTTATTTTATTTATTTCCTCCCTTCCCACCCTGCCCTAGAGAAAGCTACAATTAAATGCACACACACACACACACACATACATATGTACACATATACATATATGTAAGACCATACTATATATGTTTCAATTTGTCAGTTCTTTCTTTTGAGGTGGATAGGATCTTCTTCCATAGGTCCAAGTATTTCCATGTTTTTCTAAAACCCACCAGCTCATCATTTCTTATATCACAGTTGGATTCCATCATAATCACATATCACCACTTGTTTAGCCATTCCCCAGTTGAAGGGCATCTATCATTTTAGCCAATCTGACAGGTGTAAATGATATCTCAAAGCTGTTTTAAGTTGCATTTCTCTAATCACTAATGATTTAGAGCATTTTTATATGACTATATGTAGTTTTGATTTCTTCATCAAAAAGTTGCTTGTTCATGGGTTAGAGCCTTAATGCTGAATAGATGATATCAGCTAGAGCTACATGCCAGAGAATGGTTCACTTCCTAAACTGTGGCTCTGTGAACTAGGTAAAGGCATTCATGGTGCTCTATGCTTTACTTGGTTCTATTAATTATTTTAGTACTGCCAATTTACTTGCTATGAGTTGGGGAAAAAGGAAATTTTAGACATAGTGCCTAAGAAGGTACAATCTAAATGAAATACATAATGTAGGGATACATTTAGGATTGGATCAAACATCCTGACCTTCCTTATGATTGAATGAATGGTCTAAGACCATTAGTCAAGGGACACAGAGGCCAGGGTTCTATGGGCTTAGTCAGGGAAATACTGACTCTTGATTCAATGACTTGTTCCCTTCTCTGTTCTTTTTCCTTCTTTTTATCTTTTTCTTTTCATATTTGGCTAGTGTGAGCCATTGCTTGCCCATGAGATCACAATTCATCCTTCACCTACAACTGCAACTATGAGACTTTTGGCAGTGCAGCTCTCTTCCAGGCTGAATCACAAAATGTTAGGACATCATTCCTTTGGTGGCCAGGAATACATCTCATCAGAGGCATCAAGGTGGCAATAGGGAATCAAGTTAGGAAGGGGAAAAGAAAGTTTATTGCCATTAGACTGAAGTAAAATGATTACCCTTTCTGGGAGTGCTTGCTCCAAGCCAAAGGAGGTACCACTTGAGCAGCATAGAAGAATTCACAATGTAGTGGTAGACTGAAGTTGGTACAGAGGTGTATATGCATGTGTATGTGTATGTATATGTGTATATGCATGTGAATTATATATGTATATGTATTTGTATGCATAAAGGTATATGTATAAGTCTACTTGCATATGCATTTGTATATGCATGTGTATATGCATGTGTATAGGTATGTGTATGTGTATGTATTTGTATGAATATTTGTATGTGCATATGTGTATATATGCATGTATATGTGTAGATAAGCACAAATATAATACATGCAAACACATACATATGTATCTATATACATAATTTAATTTTACTGTCTATCTCTTCAGTCCCAGGGGCTATTCTGTGAGCAAGCAAGTTGCCTGTTCTCTTCACAACTATGAAAAGAGTGGTTGTCCAGCAATCTATAAATTTATATATTCCATAAATAACAAAGTCTCACTGTAGAACTGTGTCCTTGCTGAAGGCCCTGTCAAAGAAGTCAGACATCATTGTTTTTCTTGAAGCTCTTTTGAGATAAAGTCATAGCTAGTTGGCAAGCTTCTTTCAACTTCTCTCTCAGAGATACAGAGAATGTAAGATCCCATTGTACTTACTGATTATAAAAAAGTGGCTGCTTTGATAGAACAACATGGAGTTGCACAGGCTCTTTTTATAGAAAGGCGTCTGGTCAAGATTCTCTGGAAGATTTCATGATAGAAATAACCCTCTTCAGTGTTTCTCTGGTAATAAACACCAGGTAAGACGTAAAGCACGGAGATGTATGTTTGCCAAGGTTATTTGCCACCATGATGGGGGAGATCCGGTGCCACATCTAGCTTGAATAAATCCCTGGTCAATGAGACCCTTCAGATGCTCCTCTTTGAAGATAATATTATGTTAATTGAATAAACCTGAAATATTGAAGAGGTTCCTACAAGAGATCTATAATCACTCAAAGGGATTTGGCCTGTCCATCCACAGAGGAAAGAACAAATGAATGAAAAATATCTATTGATTGATCAGACTTCAACATGCATTTGGATAGGGCTCCTGTAGAGTTTATCCAACATGTTTATATCTGGAACTGACAATACAAATAGATAATAAGGTAGGCCAGAATTGAACAGGAGGAGAGCTGGATTGCTTTTAGAAAATTTCAGAGTTCTTTTAATGACATCAACCATCTCATGAAAGCAAAGGTCCATATTTACCATATGAAAATTTTACTTGTATTTCAATATGGCTGTGAGATGGAAAATACCACGTGTCTGAAGAGCTAAAGATGAATATCTTCCAGAAGGTAATGGAGAGGCACACAGTGGGAATGAGCAGGCTGCAACACATAATCGATGTACAACTCCAAAGAAGAACAGGAAAAAAAGATGTCATCAAGGAATCATATGACAGGAAGAGAAGGTGGACTTGTCATGTATCAAGAGCAAGAGATGACAGGTGGATAGCCAGAGTGCTTCACTCATATCCTCAGGATGTCAGAATAAAATGGGGAAGGCCTCCAACATGTTGGGTGAACTTCAGGGGGTCAACTTTTGCAAGGCTATAATTGCACAGGAAAAGTAGGCATGCATGAGTTGTGATCTGCTCATTGGAGGAGATTCACAAATCTATAAGATCAGAGATTCATTTGATTATGTAAGGTACTGTCCCTTAATTATGTCAATATTTTATCTACTATAGGTGTCAGAGAAGGAATATTTGTGTGAGAAACACAGAGAAAAGCAACTTGAGCAGAAACAGATATTTTTAGAGGATTAGCAAGAGAAGCCCTATAGATAAACATTCTTCAGGAGGGATCTGGACAATTTTGAGAGGAACTGAGGGTAAGAAGTTTTTTAGAGGCAAAAAATATTGATTGATGCTAAAGATGACTATATTGAATTGTTTTCCAGGCCCTGATTTGAGGGAAGAGAAATGTGAAAAGATATATGAGAAGCCATGAGATGGGAAATTTGAAGTTACTTTTAGAAACTTTATACAGAAATCAAAAGACAGAAGTTGATGGAGCTGAGAAGCCAATGGAACTAAGAGGTCTATAGAATCAGAGAAACAGAACAGAGACAGAAGCAGATTAATAGTAACTAATTTGAATTGAGCTCAGTTGGAAAAAAACTATCAAAAGACAATTTCTGCAGGTGATGCAGGGAGTTGATCTGATTGAAGGAAAGTTCTGATGTTGGGAGCTGATTTTAAAAAAGCAAAATCTCTGGGGGAAAAGAACTGCCTTGCTCTCTAGTGCCTTCTACAGTTGAAAAAGGGAAAAACCCTCAGAGGCTTACCTACATTTCCTTTCCTGACCTCTGTGGCTTACGAACAGCAAAACCAGCAAAACTAAAGGAGTAGATCTGAATAGCTTTGCAGATTCCAGACTTATAGGAGCTGGTGTGTGTGTGTGTGTGTGTGTGTGTGTGTGTGTGTGTGTGTGTGTGCTGAAAAAGTGTAATTCTGCCTCAATCACCCCTCCATGACAGCAGATCTAGGAAACTGCAGATCTCAAGCTAAAGGCATCTGTGTCCTAAAAGAGTTTAACACTATTTCAGCAACCCAAAAGTAACAGAGAAGTGACTCCATTTAATCAGAGAGGGGAGAGGTCCAGAAGAGGATGGTCCCATCCAGAAGTTGATGTGACATACATATTGCTCTCTAAAGAGACTAAACTCAGGGCAGCTAGGTGGCACAGTGGATAGAGCACTGGCCCTGAAATTAGGAGGACCTAAGTTCAGATCTAGCCTCGGACCAAACACTTGATACTTACTAGCTGTGTGACCCTGGGCAAGTCACTTAACCCTAATTGTCTAAAAAAAAAATTAAATAAGGAGACCAAGCTCAACAAGAGTTGTGCTAGTTTCATGAGTTTCCATTCTTGTGTTTTGTTGCTCCCAGAAATATTAATATGCTCAAAGTATGGCTCATGTTTGGATTTCCTCAAATGTGGAGAAAAGGTTCCTACATTTTTTCCCTTAATAGGAACATAAGACAGTAAATGCATAGCAAGTATAAGGTGGCTTTTATTTCCCACAAAAAAAAAATGCACAAGATACAAAGCCCTTATAGTATCTCATCAGCATATGGGAGAACACCTAGGGCACTTAACTATCCCATTAGCTAGCCCCTCCCCCACCCCTAAGTTAACTAAATTTGGGGTTCCCAGTGGGGTGCTACCAGAACTACCAATGAAATCCCTCTCTCAAGGGATCATACACCATCATTTCAAATTTATCATACTACCTTAAATTACTAGACAGACCCATGGAGATAAATATACTTCCCCTATTAGAATTCAAGTTCTTTGTCAGTAGGGATTGTTTTGTTCTTTGTAGTTATATAACTAGTACCTGGCACATAGTAGGTGCTTAATGAATATTTGTTGATTCATTGGGGAGGGGAGAGGAGGGAAGGAAGTTGCTCCTGAATAAGCAATGACTTTTCTTTCAAGCCCACACTGATTAATTCATTGACTTTGCTCTAGAAGTAGAACGTTGTACCAGAACTGTATGGACTATTCTCTTCTTTCTCCAAGAAGCATTATGGATCAGGAAATTTGTTCTCTTTAGGGGATTTAGTGACTAAACTCTTCAGCTCAGGAAATTTCAAACTTGGTATTACCCACAAAGCAAATTCCAAAGCTTGTGCTGCCTGAAAAATCTTTCTCTGGCCTTCTAGCCAGAGATTTTGGAATCATGCTGCCTAGGGAATTCAAAATTGCCTTTCCTCTGTAGAAGAGATTGGGGATCTGGAAGAGTGTCCTTGAAATGCTCTATCAGGTTACATGTACCTTAAGATATGATTATGCCACAGATCATCATTAGCTATTCCTGGGAATATGGAAGGTAAAATTTCTCTTTTGTCACATCCTCCTCTCCCTCCAGCCTTATAGGAAGTCATCTAGAAATCAACAAAAACCAATTAGCTCACTATTATTGACCAAGAGGAAGGAGTGTCTGCTGATTCTCTGTTATCCAATCATCAGGAGGTTGCTCTAGTCTCAGAAATCCAATCAGTATGGTATTAGTGGACATGCTCACATCCCATTAGCTATAGTCCATCAATCAATGGCCCCCACCCTGTTATCTCATCAGATTGATGAGATGAACTCCTCATATTAACTGATAACTCCCCTTATTACTTCCCTTCTAATAAGAAGTTGCTTTTTGTTAAAATGTCTACAATCAGTTTAATAAGAAACTTGAGTTTGATTCAGTCATAAACCAGCTCAAGTGAGTTCTGATTTATGAAGCATTATCTTTCACGTATAACAAATATCTCTTGGTGACCAATGATATTAGGGATTGGGAGTGAAGTTTCAAACTTTAGAAATGCTGAGGTAGCATTTTGTCAGGATTTTCTATTTAAAGTTTTCATAGCTTTTCTTGCCTTTGGGCAGAAATTTTTTAAAAAGTCATTGTTCTAGGATTCACTGAATACCAAGTGAGATGCCATGAAGTTTCTTGAATAGGATGAATGCTAAACATGTGTTCAACTTTTTCTGGAATTGAGAATAGCTTCCTTGTAAAACAGTTGGAGGTGGAGAAAGATGACCATATTTCATGTTCAATCATAGCTTTTGCTTAAAGATCCCACTCCATTGCTTCCTTTAATATAAAAGGGCCCAGCATGTTCTGGTGAATAGAAGTAATTGGGTAATTCTTTAGTGTTCTGAAACCATTTTCAGTATTGTTGAGAGACAGCAGGCAGTGATAGTCCCACTGTACTTTGTTCTTGTCAGATGACATCAGGAATATTATGTTCTATTTTAGTCAATATGTTTTAGTAAATTGGAGAATTTACCCTAAAGATAAAGGAGAGAGCAGGGGTTCTTAACCTTGAATTCATGAACTTAAAAAAAAATTTGAAAACTGCCTTTAAATAGAAGTTATTTTCTTTGTAATTTTGTGTATTTTATGTATTTAAAACATTATCCAGAGAAGGTGTCCATAGACTTTGTCTAAGTGTCAAAGCCATTCAGCAAGTAAGGTTAAGAAACTTTGGTCTAGAGGATGAAAGCCAGGATGGAAAAGGGTCTACAATTCATGCCATAAGAGAATTAGTTGAAGGAGCTAGGTAGAGTTAGCATTGGAGAAGAGAAGATTCACGGGACATAAAAGTTGTTCTTAAGTATTTGAAAAGCTGCCACATGGAGAAAAGATTTGATTCATTTGGCTTCAGAGAGGCTAATGAGTAACAATAGGTAGAAGGTGCAGAAAGGATGATCTAAGTTTGATGTCACAGAAAACTTTGCTGCAGGAGGTTGTAGGCTTCCCCGCATTAAAGATCTTAAATCAAAAACTGGGATGACCACTTGTCAGTTATGCTATATATAGAGAATTCTTGCTCATGCATGTGTTAGTCAAATGGCCTCTAAAGTCCCTTCCAACTCTGAAATTCTGTGATTCTGGGAAATGCAGAAAAACTGGAAGATACCTCCATATAACTCCTTTGCAGCTGATTCTTACTGTGTAGACAAGTCCAGTAAGTCAAGTTTTTCTAGTGGTTTGATCCAAGAGTTATATATTCTTCTCTCTAATAACCTTGAAGATTTACTTTGGATAGGTAATTCAGAAATTTGTTTGAATTGTGTACTAATTAGAGTGATTCTTTTTTTCAGTCCACACATTTCCCTGATCCTCCTAATACTGGCTAAGTTTTGGCTAATGATTGATTCGAGTCTTGCAATTTACACATTACCCTGGCTAAGGTTCTCTGTACATGCTATAAAATACAGAAAGATAGATAGATAGGTAGATAGATAGACAGACAGACAGATAGATGGATAGATAGATAGATGGATAGATAGATAGATAGATAGATAGATAGATAGATAGATAGATAGATAGATAGATAGATATTGACAGATGGAGTAAAAAGCTCAGAAATGTATTTGCCTCAAGGTAATTTCAAAGAAATAAACTCATTCCTTTCCTAGAAAAGAAAGCTTGATGTGATTTTGTATTTGATTATATGTACATTTACATATACATACACATACACACACACATATATATATACACATACATATACATATACATGTACATACACATATACATATACATATACATACGATTGGTTTTGATATGAAAAAATTCACTAGTTCCAGCCAAAGCACTGACAGGGCAGAAGGCTAGGTCCCAGAGCTAGAGCCTAGGTAATAAGGAATACGTCTTATGTGGTAAATTTGGCCACCTCAAGGACTCAGTTAACCAAGGAAGACCCAATTATCTGTTTCTCATTAATTTTATTTCAATTGATTCACTTCTCTTTAGTTTGGAGAGTCCTTCCTCTATTAAAAATTAATCACGTGACTCCTCCCAGAGACATCTTTGGTGAGGACTTGGATGATCAGTTCATCAGACTTGAGGTCACTGTGACCTTCTTGGCACCTAGTCTATGGTTGTGGATCATCTTTGGTTCAGTTTTGTCCTGCCAAGGATTGCTGCATTAAACCCTAAATAATACAGACCATGGGAATGATGACTAATACTCAGAAGAAAACCAGTAGGTCCACAGCAGAAAAGACTAAATTGAGGCACAGAAGGGAAGAATGTCTACTTTTGACAGCTTCAGATGAAGGACAAGTTCGGTGAATAGGCATATTCCTGCTTGGAAACAGGCAGGATTGCCTCTAGGTGCATGTCAGTAGTAGCTCATTATAAACCAATGTAAATCAGAGTAGTTTTCCCTGGAAGCAAAATGAATTTGCAGAGACCTGGAGCACCCAAAGACATTCTTGCATGGCAGCCCTGTGTTGTTATTAGTTACAGAGACTGATCTGTTGCAAAATACTGCATGGAGTCAGGGATTTACTACCATTTTTTCTTCTTCATTCAGCAATTTCTCCAGGAGAACACTAGGTAACTGATTCTTGCCTACAGCAAAATTGTAAAGCAGACAAAGTTGTTGTTTGGCATTTATTTTCACCCCACCTTTCACCCACCTGCCTTGGCAATGTTTTTCTGCTTTTTCCTTAATGCTTCTCCTATGCAAAGTTCACCTTCCAGAAGGGTCCTGACATTTATTAGTCATTTATACCTTCATGTGGATTTGTCTCTGTATACCTTTCCTGTTGGTGGTTACCTCTTAAGTCTTATCTCTCAGTGTGGAATGAAAGACATGGGAGGGAATGTCAGAGAGCTTACATTTTAACCTTTAAGTCTCCAAATGGGACTGAGGATCAGAAGACCTAGGTTGTAAGTATTGTGTTGCTGTGGTGATCACTTAATTTTCTCATCTATAAAATGATTGGGTTGGATTAAATGATTTCTAAGGTCATTCGAGTTCTAACATTCCATAGGCAGATTATAAATCTTCAATGAATAAATATTTAAGTACATAAAATTTCAGGCAATGTTTGTAATCAGGGAGAGACTTTTTCCTGATCCCCTCTTCCTGATCCCCTTATATCAGGCCATGTAGTCAGCTTATTCTTCCTATACAGCACACTAAATCAATTTTTAACTGGCTGCCTGAGTTTGGGGTATGAAATATGCTTATTAAGGTTCTACTTTATTTTTACTTATAGGAATTCCAAGAAGAACCCTACAGGCATAAGCATCATCATCACTATTATAAATATGATCTGATTTTGACTTTACAAAAACCCTACAAGGTTATCCTGTCAACCCTTTCATTATTCTTATTTTACAGATGGGCAAACTAAGGCAGAGGTTAAATGACTTGCCCAGGGTCACACAGCTGGTAAGTGTCTGGCATCAGATTTGAACTCAGGTCCTCCTAACTCTGGGTCCAGCACTAAACCACCTAGTCGCGTGATCAACCTAGACTAGAAACAAAATCCTGAAAAAAGTTGACGTATTCAAACCCCAGTTTCACGAAATGAACAAAAACTCCCACTGGAAAATTCCAGTGACTTTTAATACTACATGATTGGCATGAAAAGTTGGGCCTTGCTTCATGTCCACCTAAAAGAAGAACTATTAGGCAATTATAAGTCCTAGTCCAGGAACAGCTTTTACCAGGCTTGGGGAGATGAGACTAGGACACACACAAGGAGAATTCTTCACAAATTTGGTCATACATTCACTTATTCTGCAAATTATTTTCAACTTGCACCTTGCCATGACTAATTACATTGGAAATATGACTCTGGAAAGATCTATGGGGATGTAGGAACTCCCATCAATTCAGATCATAGCTCATCTATGGTTGTAGCTCCTAACTGTAGTTGATAAGCCCCAAAGAATTGCCTGAAGCTAGAGCCACAACTAGGACTGGGCAACAAGGCTTTTGTACTCTAAGGTGACAAATTCAGAGGGCACTGATGGTCCTTCTATTATTTACACTTCATTGAACCAGTAGATCCCAGTATAATTATTCAAAATGGAAAAAAAATACCAGATAGGTTGTTGTGAGGTTTCCTCTTGCCATTTCTTGCTCCTCCCCATTACCCCATACACAGTCTCCCAATATTTACCACAGATATGGCTTGTGGTACTTGTTACTTGCTCCAGGTGAAAAAACTTCTGAGTTATAGCTCTGAGGATCCCACAGGTAGTAAGTCTCAGAAGCAGGATTTGAAACCAGAATATCCTGACTACAAGCTCAGTATCTGCTGTCTCTATTACACAGAACGTGAGCCTTATCAGTGTTAGTTTAAAACTACAGATTTCAGCAGGGCAGCTAGGTGGTGCAGTGTTTAGAGCACTGGCCCTGAAATCAGGAGGATCTGAGTTCAAATCCAGCCTCAGACCAACATTTGTACTAGCTGTGTGACCTTGGGCAAGTCACTTAACCCCAACTGCCTTACCAACAAAAACAAACAAACTACAGATTTCACATGGAAATCCGGGCATGATAAAATAAAGCTAAAAATGTTGACTAAACTCTGTATGTCAATATGTTGGTCCTCTTAGCAGGAGTTACATCTGCATGGATTTCTTAGTGTCTCAGGGGTTTGGAGCTGCGGAATGATGGTTGATCATGACAGATAGATTTTAGTAGCAGCAAAGTAGGAGGACAGAAAGACAACCAAAGGAATTGGGAAGCACCGTAGGATGAGTGAGCGAAAGGTTGGCGACTAAAGATACCAATCTTGGGAGTGAAATGATCATGGGCTTTCCATATTTGGAAAGGTATCCAAGGTTGGTAACAGGGACTGCATACTTGTGAATTGAAAGCCTCACCCTGCCCCCCAATCCCTGAAAAAAAAGTAGAGATGTCTTACTTGAAAAGTGGGACAAAACTAGGCTTGTAACCAAATTCAAAGGGTTAGAAGATGAGGTCCAGGATTTGGGAATCAAGGATTCAGTACTATGTAAGCAAAAGGATATTGAATCAAAGAATGAATCAATGAGTGAATGAATGAAAAAGCATTTATTAAGGGCTTATTATACACTACATTATTACATTATTACATAATACATTATTAGTGTGCTAAGCATTAGGGATACAAATAATAATAGCTAGTAATAATAAAACACTTACTATGGTCCGGACACTGTGCTAAATACTTTACTGATAGTTCATTTGATCTTCATAATAATCTTGGGAGGTAGGTGCTCTTATCCCCTCTTTACAGTTGAGGAAACTGAGGCAGATAGAGGTTAAGTGAAATGTCCACGATCACACGGTTAGTAAGTGTCTGAGGCTTGATTTGAATTCCAATATTCCTGACTCCAGGTTCAGGGCTCTTAGATGCCTCTCTGGAAGCAAAAACATCTAGAATAATTGATAAGTCCATAGGTGCAAAAACTGGGACACTGAAGGAATTTTGCTAACTTTATTGTGCTCATCTTTATCTAGTTTAATAATGAGTAGTGTATTCAAAGACACCCAGAATATATTTACCCTAGATTTGTACAATTATATATAGCTGTAGCTTCTGTTGTCCTTTTGAATTATAAAGCAGTATTCATCCTGACCTGGAGCCATTTGAAAGTATCTAACAGGTCTGGCTAAGCATGGTTTCCTGGAACTGATACATGTGATTTCGTGTCTCTCAGAACTAAAACAAAACTGAAACTTAGGGTGGCAAGAAACAAATAAGCACATGTCTCATTGTAACCACTGTGTGCACACCAACAAAATGCTAGCAATAAACCACAGAAGTTTGATCAACAGAATGTGGGGCTGTGCTTCTGTTCCTGGAAATCCCAGACCTACTACCAGATAAAGAGACAAGAGATATTTCTAGATATTTCTTTCTATAGGACTCAGAAAATTAAGGGTAAATAAGTGTAATTGGTATTATAGTTAAACCTTATCTGCCTCCTTTCCATTTAGTAATATAAATGTAGCCATTGTTTTCAGAGTATTTTACACACCTACTTAATGATAAATGCTTTTGTATCTTTATATCTCCCATAATTTCTTGTACATAGAAGACCCCAAAAAAGCATTTGATAATTGCCTGATTATATAGTGATTTACCTCGTTTTTGCTTGTAAATGTGAGAAAAAAGAGCAGTTATTTTCATTTGGCCTTTATTAAATATTCCAAAATAAATAGACCTTGTAGATAACTATAATAATGGATTTTATTAATTATTTTAAAAATCAATATCAAGCAAAATCAAATCATTTGATCCTTACAACAATCCTTGGAAGCAGGTGTTATTATTATCCCCATTTTATAGTTGAATAAACTGAGACTGAAAGACCCTTAGAGTTACACAGCTCGTAAGTATTTAAAGACTAGATTGGAACTCATATCTTCCTGACTCCAAGCCCAGCACTCCATCCATCTGTCACTAAGCCACCTTGCTTACAAACAAGCAAGATAGTCTCTAACCTTAAGGAACTTAAATTCTAATAGAGGAAGACAATATAGACAGGGGAGTGGTAGCTAGGGAGGAGTGTGCTGAGCATGGAAGTGAGTGGAATCATAGAAGAAATAATTGGCATACCTGACTGTTAGTGTTGACTGGTTATTATTCTCAGAGGTATAGATGGGGTGAGGGGAAGTCACGAAGATAGTGAGGAATAATGCCATTTTGGGGTTACATGTAAGTTTTAAATCCTGACTTTGTTCTATGGGGTTCTACCCTCTAGCTTCATCTAAATTTCTTGCCACTGGAGAGTTCCTATCCCCATTGATTTTTTTCATCATCTCTAACAACAGTTGATTCTAGGAGGCAGCAGGTATCTAAGTATACCTCCTGCTGCATTTCTTGGAGGCATTATTAGCTATCTTTCTAAGAGACTTAACAGAAGTGGTAACTCAAGAATCACAAAGTTGAAGGAAATACTTTTGTTTTCCTGAAAAGAATGAGGACAAAAAGTTTAGATAAAGGGAAACATTGGAGAGTTCTTTTTTCTCATCAATTTGTTGAACAAATTTCTTAAAACATATTTACTCATTTCTGATCTGTGATTTCATTAGGGAAGGACACTTCTTTCCCTACCCAAGCTGGTTATTGTTGTTGTTTGTCCTTCATTCTCAAAGAGGACCTTGATAGCTGGGAGGTGGTGCCATGGAATGCAAGTGAATTGGATTTAAGTGAGGGAGGGCTATGCAAAATCACCAGCCTCAGTCCCATGGCAATATGAATGGATCAAGACAACTGGAGATGGCCCTGGATGCATTGGCCTTTTTAAGCTCAAGTCTTTAACAGGTCTCAGCTTGACTGAGGTAATGTCCATTGGGTGATTAAGGCTAGGTAAGAAATGAGGCAAAGAATGTCTTCTTTACCTAGTCAAAAAAAAATATCAAGCTGGGAAGGAAAAAAAATCAGTCAGAGTTTCTGGGCAAAAGAGAAACAATTGCTCTTTATATTAACTCAGAGCCAATTAATAATGACCCAAATGATGACCAAGGAGGGGGAGGGTTGGGCTGGGACCTATTGTTGGCCAATCAATGAGAACCAGAGTGATTTGGGTTTAAGTTGTGTTCCTTAAGAAAAAAAAAGTATTCAGCAATCAAAATTTACATTTCTTTCAGTAGAGCATCAGCAGGTAAGGGTATGATAACCCTATATAGACTGAGGGAAGGAAGGAAGGAAAGAAGAAACTAAGGAAGGAAGGAAGGAGGGAGGGAAGAAAAGGAAGGAAAGAAGGAAGGAAGGAGGAAAGAAAGAAAGAAAAGGAAGGAAGGAAATGTTAACCAATGTTGGTTAACATTTTCTCTGAAACTTGAAATCTTATTTGCCTGGAAGCATTGAGAGTTTAAGTGATATGTCCAGGGTCATAATGTGAGCATGTGTCAAGAGGTTGACCTTGAATTTAGTCTTCTTGATTCTGAGGCCAGCTGTCCATATACTAGGCCATTCCCTGTCCTGTTCATGTTTACCTTCATTGAAGTCCCTCCTGATGTCATGGCCCTCTTTGAGAATGAAGGACAAACAACACAACAACTCTGGTAACTTATATTAGCTGTACATAACCCCAGGTTTTCAAAGACTATACTAATGGATTTAAACTGACAGAAACTAGTAAACAAGAAAACTTAGAATATGGGCCAAGTAAGTGACTCTTTGTTGGCTGTAAATAAGAGGAGCCCAGCCAATAGATAGATTTGAGGACACAGTGCAGAGTCAAAGTGAAATGTAACAATGCCTATTCAACAGTCTCCAAAATTGCTGTGTATTCTGATGAGGTTTAATGATCAGCTTACCAGGAGGAGTAGAACTGTTCTAAGTTGTTATAAATTCTTTCTGTCAATATGCATTTGTGAGTGTTCAGAATTTTTTGTATGTAGAAAATAAATATCTGTCCTCCTTTTGGGAAAACCACAAGACAGGAACCCAAAGATTTAAGCAGTTTACCGTGCATCCTTCCCCAATATCCAGGTCAGGTGGAGACATAATGAGCCAAAAAGTATGATAAAAAGCAGTTTAACTCCCATCCTGATAGGGGAGACTAAACCTAGTCTGAACTAGTGTAGTTCCAGAGTTAAGAGTGTATGGCCACAATGTTACAGACCCATGGGCCTAGCTAGCTGCAGTCTTCATTGTTAGATAGGTTAATGTCAGCATTAGGGCCCCTTTATAGTTTTTCTAACAAGAAACACTTGGAAAACTAGCTGATCTCTCCTCTCCTCTGCTCTAATTGCCCCAGGGCACAAAAGCAAAGAATGAGGAGGAAAAACTTTCCAACTTTTTCTTTTATTTATTTTTTACACCATTTCCTTCCCCTCCCAGGTAAAGGAATGCAGATAGTTTGAAAAGTTGCTCTCTTAGGGTGTGGCAGCAAAGTTTTCAACTGAAAACACTGATGGATGTTCAGTCAACTATACTTTTTGTGTATTCAGAAAGTCTTTGTGAACATTAAACTCCTTAGATCTGTAACCTAAAAGTTGAACTATTTTGTGGAAGGGGTGAAAAAAAGTTTCTACATTTTTCAAGCATATTATTAACATAAATCATGCCCCAAATATATTTTGGTGGAGGCAGGGATGAGTTTTTTTCTGTGTAGTTAGTAAGAAAACGAAGTATGAAATGACTTTCAGCACCCTCAAAACCTGGAGCTGGTTGTTATTTGTACACAGACATTCCATTGACAGCATCTGGTCACAGTGTTTGACCAAATCCACCCAGAATGATTCTCTGCAACCCAAAAGAACAATGCTAAGAGTGGTCATGGGCAATCAGGTGGTGCAGTGGATAGAGCACAGACTTGGAATCAGGAAGACTCATCTTCATGAGTTCAAATCTGGCCTTAGCCACTTACTAGCTGTGTGACTCTGGACAAGTCATTTAGCTCTGTTTACCTCAGTTCCTCAGTTGTAAAATGAGCTGGAGAAGGAAATGGCAAACCATTCCAGTACCTTTTCCAAGAAACCCCAAAAAGGGTCATGAAGAGTTGAAAGGACTCAACAACAAAAAGAGTGTCATAGAGACAAGTGCACTGGAATGGGAGTCAGAGGACTGGAGTTTAAATATTGGCTCTGACATTTATTGCCTGTCTTACCTTAGACAAGTCACTTAACCTCTCTACAAAACACAAGGGTTGCATTGTTTGGTAGTTTCAGTTGTGTCTGACTCTTGGTGAAACCATTCAGGGTTTTCTTGGCGAAGATACTGGAGTGGTTTGCTATTTCCTTCTCCAACTCATATATGAAGAAACTGAGGCAAACAATTAAGTGACTTGCCTAGGGTCACACAGCTAATAAGTATCTGAAGTCAGATTTGAACTCATGAATATGTCTTCCTGACTCCAAGCCTAGTGCTCTATCTACTGCACCACCCAGCTGGCCCTAAGGGTTGCATTAGATAAGGCTTAAGTTTACTTATAGCTCTAAATTTATGATTGGCAGTGCAGTGGATAGACTGCTGCAACTGGAGTCAGAAAGAGCACAAAGCCCTCCTATACTTACTAGTTGTGTGGGACTCTAGGCAAGTCACTTAAGTTTGCCTCAGCTTCCTCATATGTAAAATGAGCTGGAGAAAGAAATGGCAAACCACTCCAGTATCTCTGCCAGGAAAACCCCAAAAGCTATCACTAAGAGTCAGACACAACGAATCAACAACAACAAAATTTACCCAGTAGGGTTGTCAGGGAAGCATATTAATTTGAGTCATTGTTATCAGTGAAGAAACTAGATAATCTATTGCAACTGTCTCAATCTGACCAGCTCTCTGTACAGAAAGATGGGGAACAGGAAAAGCCAAAGATACTAACTTTGATGATCACAATTCCTGCAGAAATTGCATTTATAATGCACATGTGCTCTAAGTTTCCTTCTCATTCTAATATTCTACAGACATTCACTTACCTGTTCTGTGACCTGATTTACCTGGCCAGTATCTTTGTTTGACTTCCACAATAACTACACACTCCACACGAAGTAACATGTACTTGATATTTGCAATGGGATAATAGATCAAAGGGCCATAGATTTAGGACTAGAATGGATGTCAGAGATCATCTCCAAACCTTTCATTTTACAGATTAAGAAACTGAGACCCAGGGAAATTAAGTAACTTTTCCAAAGTCACACAAGTAGCAGAGTTAGGGTTTGAACTAAGATCCTTTGATTCCAAATCCAATACTCTTTCCCCTGTACTGTGGTCTACATGGGACGAACAGAATGAATGGTTTCACAAGGAGTTTTCTTAAATCTGTAGCTCAGCATTATGATTAAGGCAAAAAATCAATGCTCTAAATAGAGGAAATTTAATTAATAACTGTCTAGCATTCAAGATGTTAGTTTAAAAAGATAAATAAGGGGCAGCTAGGTGGCACAGTGGATAGAGCACTGACCCTAGAGTCAGGAGGACCTGAGTTCCTATCCCATCTCAGACACATCACTAGCTGTGAGACTCCGGGCAAGTCACTTAACCCTAATTGCCTCAAAAAAAAAAAATTTTTAAAAAAAGATAAAATTAAACTGGGGAATATATTCTGGGTCCTATGACATAATAATTTAATCTTCAGACATCTAGGGGTTTGAGAAGACCCTGAAAGAGGAAACCAAGAGGGGTCATGGAAGGAGCATCTGATTAAGAATCAGGGAAATCTGAGTTTAAAGCCTTGGTTCTGTAGCTAAAAACCATGTGTGATCTTGGTAAGCTATTTATCTTCTCTGGCCTCTATTTCCCCATCTATAAATTGAGGAGGTTTAGCTAGATCACCTCTAGTGTCCCCTCCAGCTCCTTATTTTTTAAATAAAATCTATGGTTTTGTCTTAAATGCCTTTTTCTCTTAAAAAAAAAAAGTATGACTGTAAAAACAGAGAGAAATCAGGTCCATCTGTTTCTGACTCATTTAATCATGAATCTTTAAAAATATTTCATAAATGCCATTTGATGCCCCAGATCTCATTGAAAGAGAACCCTGAAATATCTAAAGTTGTTTCTTTGACCCTTTCTCTTGATGGAGCTTGAGTCAGTTCTGAGCAGAGGGAAATGATACTGCACTTGGAGCAATTTTCACCTCTAGTTAACTTCCCATGTCTTTCGGCTATATATGTCTTATTATCATGGCATTGCGAAATGAGAGTATGATCTAATACAATAGTTATTCATTTAACATTTCCTGCTTAGCTGCCCCTGTTTGAGGCCCAGGGCCTGCAACATCCAAGTTCAGTTGCTACAGAAAAGGTTTCCTTGGGATGAGGACAAAGGATCAGTGCCTTTCTAAAAGCCCAGGCAAAGACTATGCCAAAAACATTCACCAAGAAAACAAGCAACTTAAGGGACAAATGGGATGTTCCTTGTATACAGGATTCAGACCAGAATTTGAGGGTGTAGTGGGTAAAAGGGCAAGAAAAAATGAGGTTCTTTTCTGTGCTCTTTTGCTCTTCTTGTCCTGTCCTCTCCAGGGTTGGCCTGGCATGGAAATGTGAAGAGTAAGGACAGGAAATGGGAGGGTTAAGAGTTGAAGATAGGTTATTCCAATGTGAATTTTCATTTTTGTTTGTTTCTCCTGTGCCAAATATTAGTCAATTACAGAAACCTGAACATAGTGGGTACTATTAAAAGTGTGTTGTATTGAATTGAATTGATCCAGGGCACCTATGGGCCTACAGGTTTCATAAACACCTTGAGGTTCAGGTTCACTAGGTAGCTTCCAAACTACAAAGTGTCCTCCTACAGATGTGTTTTCTTTGCTTTTAATCTTAAGAGGAGTGATTCTTTTCTTATCCATTCTGCCTTAAAATTCTCTGGAGATCAAAGAACACTGAATTCTTTAATTTTCTCCATACAAGATGCTCAAAGAAGGAAACATATTTGAGCCAAGAATTTATCTTTTACCAACAATTCAACAAACAGTAAACAGTGCCTACTATGTAAGAGACTGTGAGCTAACATGGCAGATACAGATGGCGACATAGTGGATACAGATCTGGGGAGTCAGGAAGAATACTTGCTTCCGACATTTACTTGCTAAGTGACTCTGGGCTAGTCATTTAACCTCTTAGTGCACCAGGCAACTCTCTCTGACTCTACATTCAGAACAGGTGCTGATGTGCATTGCTAAAAAGAGCTCCCTACACCAATGAAATCACATGTCTAGTTTAAAAAATAAAAGTCCAAAGCACTGTCCTAGGCACTGGGGATACAAAGGCAAAAAATTAAAGAGCCTTTGTACTCAAAGAACTGCCATGCAAGTATGATTAACACCATTTTCTAGATAAAGAAATGGATGCTTAGGGTCATGTTCTTGGGAAAAGGTCAGAACTAGCATTAAAAAGTTATTCTCCTGGATGCTAAATTCAGCACTTTTCCCACTCTAGCATTATCATCATAGTTTTAGAGCCAGACAAAACTTTGAAGCTGATTTAACCCAGTCCCTTAATTTTATAGAAAAGGGAATAGAACCAATCCTCATAGATGTTGAATGACTTGTCAACGGTAAGAAAGGCAATAGATGGCCGAGCCTGGATTAAAGTCCAGGTCCTGTGACTCCTAATCTAAAACACTTGTTTCTGTATTACACTATCTTTACTTAGTGACTAGCTTTATTTTTATTTGGCAATTGGGGTTAAATGGCTTGCCCAGGGCCACACAGTTAGTAAGTGTCAAGTGTTTGGTCTGAGGCCAGATTTGAATTCAGGTCCTCCTGACTTCAGGGCTGGTGCTCTATCCACTGTACCACCTAGCTGCCCTTAATCACTAGCTTTAGAACTGTTCTTTCAGGTTGCAGAGAACCATTCTAGGCTAATTTGGTCAAATACTGTGCAACCAGACACTTTCAATGGAATGTCTATGTGCAAATAATATAATCAGATCTAGGCTTTGAGTGATATTGAAAGTCTTTTCAACCTTCATTTTCTTACCAGCTACAAATTAGAAAAGCATGTCTTCCCTTCTCTCATCCAAACCCTACCACTCCCATCTGCATCCTGGAAATGGACCTGGAATCTATTGGATTTTATTCAATGCTACCAAGCAGAGTTGAGAATTAAATAGACTAAACTATGGCTTGCAGATGGTGAATGAACAGCAATAAGAATCAGTAAAAACAATAGGAAGGTTTGGGCTGTGTTTATAGGATGCTAAAACTTCCAGGAAATTCAGGTAATTCACTTGTGGGGAAAGAGTATCATAGAATTTAGATCAAGAAGTGACCTTAAAGATGGTATGAAATCTCTTATGCTTGAATGTGTAGATGATTAAAGTGGTTCAGATTTACATAGCGCAACAGACAGTGTAGTGTATGAGGACCTTCCTAGCTAAGTAGGCTTAGTTCCATCACCAGCAGGTTAGCTATTTGGTGATGAATTCTCTGTCTTTGACAGCCCATGAAACATATTTTTTAAATGGACCTCAACCCTGTGTGGCCCCATTCTATACCAACAATACCAACAATAATAATGGTGGAGTGGTGGAAAATTAGGCAAAGGTACTTACAATGACTGTTTTAGTACTATTTATAAACATTAACTTAACTATTGTTATTCTAACTGTGAGATCTTTGTGTAATGACTGGTAACTGTTGGAATATTACTGGAGGAACTGAGCCACATTCATGATGATAGTCTCATAATAAAGAAAATCAGAAGACAAAAAGGATAGAAGGATAAATCTGAAATGGAAGGATAGCTTATGGATTGTTTTTGGAGAAATCAATAAAGAAATTACATGTTAGCTTCATTATGTGCCCAAAGGCTGTAAAGATCATTTTATGGAAAACAAGAAATTTGTTTTACAATTCTCATGATTAACAGAAGCAAAGAAGACCTAGGATTATCAATGTATCTATATATGTTGTAAAGGTAAAGAAACTCTACAAAGAATTTAACAAGATCCTACAAAGAAATTCTACATTTTTTTTATATTTGGTCACTTCATAGTGAAGGTAGGCTTGAAAGATGGTGAAATGTCTTGGAAAATCTGGCTCATTTTTGGAAATATAAGAGACCAAAGGTTTGTAGAGTATTCAAAAGCCTTACACCAATGTGTCATGAGTACTTGCTTCCAGAAGAAAGTCAGGAGGCAGTGGATATGTTGAGCACTGTTTAATATCACAAACCATGAAAAAACGTGATGATTTCTTATACTGTAATAGAAGTCTTATCAAAAGCATCTGTCTCTGTGCAGTCTGACCATCAACTACCTGGACAAAATCAATATCAAATGAGAATGAAATAAGAAGACACTATGTATAATTGCACAGTTTCAACCTGACCTACTCAAATGAGCTATTGATGAATAAAAATGGGAAATGGGAAAAGGCTAAGATACTGACTTTGACTTTATTATTTCCTGCAGAAGTTTAATGACCATGAAGCAGTTGCTATAATCAAGAGGTCAAAAGAACCCAGAACTGCTATGTGTTTGCTGTGTTTAGTAAACATTTCATCACCTTGCCAAGAAGAGTTATCAGTCAGCCAAGATTAGATTAGAATACCAAACTCCTTTAGAAAACACTATGGAGAAGGATGGTCAAGGATTATGAGAAATATCAGCTCCAAAGAAAGCTTGGCAACTGAGCCACATCATTTTAAGGGCATTCACAGATAAAACTGGCAGATGAGCAATACAAAGTAAATAGAACAGAGTTGTCATTATTTATATAATTATTTATTTTCATTATTCATGGCAGTAGAATCACCACATTTAGACACCAGAGACTCAACGATCCTTGATGAAGTGCAAATGGTATTTAAAGAAACAAGGTTAGAAAAAGCCACTAAAACAGAAAAAAATGCACACAAGAAATCCATGCTTGAAAAGACACAATTTTAAAAGTATTAAGGGATCATTTTATAAGATAACTTATACTAGAGAAAATAACAAAAAAATGAAAAAACTTATGGATAATATTATTACCTCCTAAAGGTAATTGTGACATCAAGAACTATCTACCTACCACCAATAATACCCACTTTCTTATTTTTAAGAAAGATCTACACACATTGAAAATATCCTTGATGAAATATGAGAAAGTAACAGAGGTACTCAATGGACAATTGGACAGTTTTGACAATCGTGGACAATCATGAATCAGGTAGAGGACAAGCTATTTATTCCTACTCAAAGAAAGCCTTGAAAAGCATTAGAGGATCATAGCGTGTATTACATAATAAACAAAACAGAGTTTGACAATCTGCTTATGATTATTAGCACCACAAGCTGGGAGGTCAATATTCAGATCTTTTTGGGACATAAACCATTTTTGTAAAACTGCTAATTAACAATATTGCATTTCATCTTCATTGGTATTGTTAGATCAATCAGCCAGGCTTGATCTTTCTGATGAATGCTCTCCAATTCCAACTCCTCCCTTGGCACTAGCCCACTCATGCCTATGTTTAGGTACTCTCTCCTGGTTGTGGTTGAATTGTCTAATGAAAGTGCATCCCCTTGCGATCAGGCACTGCTGCTTTAGGGCATGCCATTGCAACAACAGGTCTCCAGGCCTTTCAAGTTTTCACAAGGCCCTGTACCTAAGCAAACAAGACACAAAAATTAGGCAGCCCATCCCTAGGACTTGGCTTGCCTAGGCAGGACATGTTCACAGCTTACACCTGGTTGGGAGGTTAGCTAGTTGCCCTTCCCCCACTTAATCCACTAGACAACTCAGTCATCCTCATACTTTATAGCTGCAAGAGGCATCCAGGGGCAAGTGACTCTTTTAGTGTGTCCATGGAGCCTATCAGAGAACTCAATGTGCCTATGTGCCTGGGGGCTGGCTGCCCAGAGTTCCCACATGGTCCACCAGAAGCAGGCAGAAAATACTGATACATGCTCTGTGTGTGGTGGGAGGGAAGGGATCCATATCAAAATAGATAGAAGGGGATATTTAGAAGGAAGACATTATCAGAAGTGGCTTCATGTAGAAGATGATGCTTGAGCTAAGCCTTGAAGAACACCAGGGATTCTGAGAGAGAGTAATGAGGGGGAAGGCATGAAGAACTGCCAATGCAAAGACACAGAGGTGGAATATGTAGCATTGTGTATAAGAAACAGCATTGTGTGTGTTAAAGGGAGTCATGTACAATAAGGCAGGAAAAATTAGTTGAAGCCAGTTGTAAAGAGCTTTAAAAGTCAAAGAGGGAAATTTGTATTTGCTTCTAAAGGGAATGTAGAACAAGTGGAATTTTTTGAGTAGAAGAGCACCAGGGTCAGACTTGTGCTTTAGGAAAATCACTTTGGCAAGTAAGTGGAGGTTGAATTGGAGCGGGGAGAGAAAGAGAGATGACTGGGAGGCTATTTCAATTGTCCAGGTCAGAGGTGATGAGGTCCTGTACTTGGATTGTATGAATAGGAAGTTTAGAGATGAGGGCCTAGAAATAACAAGGTTTGTCTTCTATGGGAACATGTGAAGTGAGTGACAGTAAGGAGTCAGGAATATTGCAGAGGATGTGAACCTTAGCGACTGTCAGGATAGAGGTTCTGTCAACAGAAATAAGGAAGTTTGGAAATGGAGTAGGTTTGAGAAGAAAGGAAGTGAGGTCTATCTTGGACATGCTGAATCTGGGGTGCACATGAATGATCCAGTTTAAAATGTCCACTGTTGGGGCAGCTAGATGGTGCAGTGGATGGAGCACCAGCCCTGAATTCAGGAAGACCTGAGTTCAAATGTGGCATCAGACCCTTGACACTTACTAGCTGTGTGACCCTGGGCAAGTCACTTCACCCCATTGCCTTGCCCCCCCCCAAAAAAAATGTCCACTGTTTAGCTGCAGATGCTAAACTGAGACTCAGGATAAAATATAGGGAAGGCCAAGAAAGTAGACCTGGGAGTCAACAGAATAGATTAACTTTGAGCAACTAAGTCATTTTGACTATTATAAATATCCAAATTACTACAAAGGATGTATGAAGAAAGACACTATCTGCATCCAGAGAAAGAACTGATAGATAGAAGTATATATAGGAAGATTTAACAAATATATACATATTTCTGTCTAATGGTAGCCATCTCTAGGTTGGGGGAGAAAAAAGAAAGTTACATGGTAACTTTCTAATATATTTTAAAGGAATTGCAAGTTGTATGTAATAGATTTGCAGTTTCATGAGCAGTCACATTTTTTCCTGTTTTATTTTGTAATGGAAATGTTTGTTTATTTCTTAAGTTCAGAATAAAATAAATAAATGAATAAAATGTAGTATAGTAGTAAAAATTAGTTAAACTTATGGAAGCAGATAAAGTCGGGGGGGGGGAGAGAGAGAGAGAGAGAGAGAGAGAGAGAGAGAGAGAGAGA